>NC_141138.1:60736157-61037720 GCF_053477565.2 Lygodium microphyllum
CAGCTTGACAATCGATATCAGCCTCCTTTCTCCATTCAGCCAGCGACTCTTTGGTATTTGAAGTATATCATATGATCCTGGAACATTAATCCAATCCCCTTGCAATGCTAGAAGCGATGAAAACAATTTCTCCTTAATACGATTGTGTCGTCAGAATTGTAGGAGCTTTTTTTCAGCCAGTTGTCGTCACTGCTTTTCTCTCTCTATTGTTGCCAACATAATAGAGTTAAGACTTAAAATATAAATATCTCCCTCTCTATCCTGAAAATTCTTTTTGGTTGAACCTTGCATATAAATAGATCTCACAGGTGGTTTTCTTCGATTTTCTACAAGATAGGCAAAGGCTCTTTTCTAGACTTGACCGAATTCTGGGATGAACCATTACCCAATACAGAATCGGAATTAACCAAATCCACTGTATCAAGATCTTTTGTTGGCATGCCAAACACCAAATTCTTGACCAGGAAAGTGCATCATAAGTTGATTGTAGAATTTCTAGATTCAAAAGTCTTCTTCTGCAACAGGAGTCAAATCAATGGGGAAATTTTGCTTTCCCTTGGTAACTTTCGCAATAGCAATGAGCTCCTTCAGCAAACCTTTCAGATTCCTCAAAGGCCATTGTATTGGAACATCAACAGGAGCATTCAAAGGGTTGTCATGTGCCTCCATGAAGATGCCATCCACGCCAACAGCAACACATGTTCTGGCAATACAACGAATGAATTCCCTCAGGCCACCACTAGCCACACCAACACCATCCAACTCCAGGAGTTGGTCACAGAGTTCCAAAATACTACCAAGGAAGATTCTAAACAGTAGATCGCTACTCATCTTGCAAACTTTGCATATGATCCTTTCAACTACAAGTTTTTTAGTGAACTTCATATTATAGACCTCTTTTTGCAGCTGCCAGTTCCATCTTTCTTGCCTCATTCTATGCACCCTTCTAACCCCTGTTTATGATAGCAGTTGCTGCCTCCCTAGCTTCATTTAGATGTGCCTTAAGCAGGTCTATAGGATGACAACACTCAAAATGTCTGAAGGTACAAGAAAATGAAAGAGCTTCCAGACGTTTACCATCATTATATAGCCTTTTAATCACCTCTGCACCCAAGCAAACATCAGCTTGTTCAATCTATGTCATTGCAAACAGCTTCAAAAGCTTGGGAAAACCATACTCATTGCAGATCTAGAGCCCATTCTCCTTCTAAATTATTTGTAACAAATACCAGATTCACTCCCAAACAACACTTGTTTCTTCTATGAAGTTGAAAATGAACCAACTGAAGGCAAAACGTTCAGGCAAAGCAAAGCACAACATGGAGGTACACACCTGGAGCCTTGGACATCCATATGCTCCTTGGCATCTTTTACAAACCTTATTGTCACAATGGCTTTCATTTGAAATGAATCATGTTGATGTATTGTTTCCTATTCATCATTATGTTGCCCACCTCCATGGGGTCTGTAGGTGTGCTTTTGGGTGAACATCAAATCATCTACTAAACAGTGATGTTCGATCTCTAGCCCATGCAAAACAAAATGCAAGCACAACGACTAAGTATGCACAAAGTAACAAATGTCACACACACAAACTTTTTGGTGGATTCCACACCTCGGATACACAGCACCACGACAACGGTTAGGCTAAGTATGACTAAGCAATGGAAAATTATCGAAAGTGTGCATACCATGCAATGTGATTTGTTTCTCATTAGAATGAAATTTCATTGAATGCGTAGAATAATCTATATCAAGATTATACTGATGTCGCCAAGGCATTCCTAAGATAATGTCACTGGACTGCAAAGGCATGACTAAGAAATTTCTACATTCAATATAATCACCAATTTTAATTTCTAAGTCATGCACCTCTTGTGTTCCATTGTATCTAGTACTTAAGAATGCAGCCTTGATGCGATAATGTGTAGAAACAGTATGTATTCAATTCTTTGATCAATTTTGCAGAAATAAAGTCGTGTGTGCTCCCATCAACATGTAAAATAGTCTTTTCTTTACCATGCACAAGACATTTCATCATTAATAAAGAATGGGGATTTGGCATACGTGGTAAAGTATCTGAAGTAGTACCAATGTCGTCATCGTCTTCCGTGAAATTCGGCATCTCTTCATATTCTTCATCTTTTGTCACTCCCAAATAATTGATATGAACAGTTGGCTTTTTAGATTGACAATTGGCTGCTAAATGTCGAGGTTGGTGACATTTGCAACAGACTATGGGTTTGGCTTTAGGTACATTATTGGTAATAATAGGAAGTTTAGGAATGTTGGAATTTGGCTGGAGAGATGGCATAGGGTTTGGATTTGTGTTTGATGGTAAAGCAAGTGATCGTGTCCAAGATTTACGGAATGAAGATGGAAGGAAACGATTTTGATTGAATCTTCGAAAATTTGAATTGAATTGTTTTGAACCAAAGTTACCATTAGTTTGAAATTGTTGTGGTTGCTTCTCTCATCCTCGAATTTTGTCTTCAGTTTCACGGGCCAAGGAAATTGCTTCTTCGAGAGTCGTTGGCTTGAACATGTTGACCTCCACATAAAAATATCCAAGTAAGCCACACATAAACTTGCGTTTATGGGTTGTCTCAGGTACATCTTCAAGCATTCATAGTTGCAATAAACCGTTCCAAAAACGCTCAATATATTGTGAAATAGGCTCACAATCTCTTTGTTGCAGAAGATCCCATTGTTTGATTCCTGTTTCATGGAATTGGAGTGGAAGAAAATTCTACAAAAATTTCTTTTGGAAAGTCTCCCAAGTAGTAGGACAATCAATGCTCTTGCGGACAACAGTCCGCCATAGGGATGCTCAATCAACTAGATGATTAGTGACACACTTAATTTTTTCTTTCTCAACATACTGTTCTTCATGGAAATAATCATCAAATTGACTGATAAAAGCAAGTACAGCCTTTCCATCGCGTAACCCATTGAAAGTACCAAATTTGAAGTTTATTTTACTTATCCTTGTTTCTTTTCGAATAAATTGCGCTTCAAGTGTTGCATGGATCATACGTCGTATAAGATCTTTAGATTGCGATCCATCTTGATCAGTAATAGATCGTTGCAGATTGGTCAATTGAGCTTGCAAGGTTTGACTTGCTCTTCGTTCCTCTTGAAGTTGCATCATAATCAAATCCAGTTTTTGCTCCATCGTTAGTTCGGGTAGGTCACCTTCAGCCATAAAATCTTCCATGGTTTGATCGGACATCCTGCAAAATTCCAAAAGACCTTATACACTCGAAATCTTGTTAGCGGGATGAGTGTAGCTCAAAGTCGGGTTTACAAGGCTTATTTCTTTCTTTTTTTAAATGGCTTTTTGTAGTATTTCTCCTTTGTGGATGTGGAATTTGATATCACGGTTGTCTTCCACAAAAATAATCTTGGGTGTATATTGCGTGTTGCAAACTGTTCGTGGGAATCTAGTTCTGTCAATCCACAGGTGTGAACAGGGGCTTCCAGAGAGTTGAAGAAAGGTTCATGTTTAGCTGGGTAGGAACTGCTGCTATGGAAAAGAGTTGGAATTGAAACTTGAGGCTTTAGAAAGCTTTGAATTTTAAAGCTTATAGAAATTTTGTGTTTTTGTGAGGACCAAAGGACGTCGTTGGCAGTTTCGGCAACGTGTCGTATATACTACCACCCTCGACGGAAAAATTGGAGGCTTTAAGCTTTATAAAAGCTTTTTCTAAAGCTTAATAAGCTTCTAATCCAAGCTTAATGAAGAATTGTTTATCTGAGAGTAGAGGAAAAAACGTATTGTTGAAGAAGCTTCCTGCATGGTCTCCTAGAATGGTCTCCTAGAATGGTCCTTCGCGATCTGAGTGTGTAGCAGGGGGTTCTTGACTGCCAGGAACATGCTAGTATTGACGGATTGCCACGAGATTGACTATAGATCTCGATCATTCTAGGAGCTCCGCCTTCGCGTGAGATGGTAAGCGATTGAAAGCTCTTGATCTCAGCTTCGCTCAGATACCACTGGTGCACAGATCGGATGTTGTATGCGCGCATAGTGAGTACCGCAAGGTCCCCAAGAACAAAAGAACTCTACTTTTGCCAAAAAACACGGAAGAAAGCTTCCACGACATGAAGCAAGAGACTAATTGGGTACAATTTTCCCCCATGCCTTGTGTGAGCGCTCCACAAAGCATGTATTTGATATATTATTCATCTCCAAGCTCAAAAAATAGCCCAATTTACAATTAGCACGCTTTAGCTTTTGTGTTTGCTTTTGTCCCACTAAAAAAATTAAAGCTATTGGGTGCCTAAGGAGTCGGGCGGTACCCAAATACAATGTCCAATACAAATATTTAAATCATGTGCCTATGCGCATACAAAAATAATAAATAAATATAAAGTGCTGCAATAAATAAGCACGTCAAAATAAATATTGGTGACATGCCTAAGATGTGCGCCCATTAAAAAAGATAATAATTTGAATACATGCTATCCTCCAGTGCTTCCCAATGCCACCCCTTCCTACTCTACACATCAACTAAAGCATTCACAATTGTTAGAAAATAATAAAATTAAACTGACAAAAGTGACTACCTAGTAGTCTTCAGCTACAAAATAAATAAATTGGTTAGAACTCAATCCTAACCTTAATTTATTATGAGTGCACACTCTAAACTCATAAATGTCTATTATTTTAAATATGTATTTTGCAGAATCACTCGCTATGGAATCACCCACTTGCACATTAAATTAACAAGACGCCCAAAAAGGACAGACGTCCCCATCAACTTTTCGCACAAGGAATTCACCTTGTGTATTAGCCCCTGCAATAAATAAAATTTTACGGAATCCATCGTAGAATATGCCTCCTGGCATCACTAGGTGCCTGCTTGAGCCTATAAAGCACATTCTTTAATATACATAGATATGTGGAATGCTCTAAATCCTTATAACTTCCTGGCTACTCCATGTACATCTCTTCTTGCAATTCACCATGCAAGAAGACATTATTTGTTGGGATGGCAAGCTCAACATGTGTGGACACTGATGTTGGACTGCATGGCTAGATGGGTCCACATGTCTATAGTTAGCATCTTGATTGTATGAGTTAGAGAGTTATAAGAAGCTTAACTCTTGGATGAAGAGCTTAGCCATGCATTTCAAAAATTATAGCAAGTTAGTATGGGTAGTAGTAGCCTCATTCATTCATGCAACCTCTTATCTAGCTCTAGTACTCCTCTTTAGGGCCCTTACGAATGCTTTAACTCTTCAAAAACCATCCCTTTTTTGGCTCTTTACTCAATCCTAGTAGTTCTTTTGCACCATACAATCTTCAAGACTAGCTTTGGAAAGATAAGGAGAGTGTTTGGCCCTTCACTCAATCCTAATAGTGCTTTAGCTAAGAAAAGGGAATCCAATAGATGGTTATTGGTAGAGTAAGAGTTGAGATGATGGCAAGATGTGGATTACGATAATTAGGATGGTCGAAGTTTCCTTGATTTATGGACAAAAAACATCCCAACTTAATAGTATGATGGGGAACGAACAAGTAATTAGAAATAGCAAATCTATGAATTTGAATGAAGCTATAGAGGTGGTAGACTCATTAAAAGGCCACCAAGTTGAATCTTTAATTGAATCATTCTTTCATAAATTTTTATCCACATCCTCTTCCCTTCTGATCCTCGGGTAAGTTACTCATGACTATATGAGTGCATCACGTGATTTCACAATAAGGTATTTAAAAATATCATCTTTATACATTTTGTAAATATAGAATGGTAATATAAAGGGGTTATTTATAGATTGAATAGGAAAGGGTTATGTTTTATTCAATAAAAAATCACAGATAAGGATTTTTATAAATAGCCCTTGAATGCACGTGATGTAGAGGATATACATATAGTAACTTCCCCGAGTTCTGATCACACACACACACACACATATGAAGAAGAATATCCAAAAAAGGGTGAAGCAAGACAATCAAAAGGTGGAAGTGCACATTATCAATGCCATTCTTCAAGAAGAGAGGATGAGATAAGGAAGGCATTGAACATAAGGATAAATGGCATATCTTGGGGAAGTTACTATATGTCTATCCACTACATCAAGTGCGTTCAAGGCCTATTTATAAATATCCTTATCTGTGAAATTTTCTTGAATAAAACATAACCCTTTTGTATTAAATCTGTAAATAACCCCTTTATAGTACACCCTTCTATATGTTTAAAAAAACACAAATGGTGTTTTAAAAATGGTTTTTGAACCCACATGATGCACACACAAATTCATGAGTAACTTACCCGAGTGGCATATTTAGCAAGAAGGGCTCATCATTGGAGGAGGATGGTAAGAATTTGTGCCTATGCCTTGGTTACAAACAGGAAGATGCACTTCCTTTTACCAAATCTTAGAGAGTTGGGAAAGAACCACAAAAGCACATATTCTTCCTAAAATTCTAAGATGAGATGGAGAGGATGGTCTTCATGAAAAAAACGGTTGTATTATGTGGACTCCCAAGGGATCCCATGTATTTGGACAATGGTCTTAGTAGGATGTAGGTGGATCACAAGCATGGGAGTGCCGAGAATAATTAAGGTCAAAAAGGAGGGCAAGAAGGGAACGTATCGAGATAGCTGAGTCATCATTAGTCATAAGGTAGTTGAATAGAGACATTTAGGCTATGAGATAGACACCTCGGATATATAGATGATACTATGGAATTGTAATGGCTCATTATGGACACATCGAAGGAGGTTGTATGAGGTGATTCAGCACCATGAGCTGATTTTGATTACAGAGACACCCTAGAGTCTAGGGAGAGGACTGCCTAGAGTATAGGGATATGTATGGGAGCCACATTAAGGAGCTGTGAGAGACATTAGGGCACCACTCAAGGATCAAGAGGAGTCACAATGTTGATTAGACATGAGATATAGAATAGAGTCTCCATCACGGCATGAGACCTTGAGATGTAATACATGTGGATTAGAATGGAGATCTTCCACAATGGGATGCTATATATTGCCCTCTACTAATTTTCCCCGAGGGATTATGATATTCTACTAGGGAGCGCTAGGAGCAACAGAAAGAGGGAGATGGAAAAATAGAGTCCCCTTTCATAGACCTATAAAATGAGATTATACATTACTTTGGACTAGAAGATATTCTCCTAGTTGGAGATTTTCATTCTAGGACGAGAGAAAATAGTGTAGCACATATGATTTTGGGGATCTAGGAAGGCTATAGGTGATGGATTTAGAGAAGGGAGTCATAGGTAGAGTATCAAAAATACTAGAGGAGATAGTACTCATTACAACTAGTACCTACTAGAGTTAGGGTCACGATGTTATTAAGTGAGCGGCGATCTAAGACAAGCCTCACTCATAGCCCGATAATGAGTCGTTAAGGAGTTCCAATTAGGGTATTGACTTTGTTGACATACAACACACACTACAACAGAAACGAGGCATAGACGCGCATGTTAGACGTGCAAAATCGGGTGCGTCTATCAGTTCGTTTATATGTGCGTGTAAAAGAGCGTGTAAATAGACACAAATTTTGCGTCTGTATATCTGTGTAAATAGACGCCAATATAGACGCGCCTCCAGACGCACAATTATTTAACCACCTGAAATTGAACTGAATATAATAAAAAAACCAGAGTTAATAATTATTTAACCACCTGAAATTGATTCTTGAGTATGCACGTGTGCGCATGATAAAAACCATAGAATTAAGAATACACATTGAATCATTGAATAAAAAAACCAGAGTTAATAATTATTTTTGCATTGCTCTCTAATGAATGGCAGTTCCTCCAGTTGACAAGCCTGATATAAGTAATTGGCGGCAAGCGACAGAAACCTTATTATACAATTAGTAGCAAGCATTGCAACATGTATCTCGTAATTTCTCTACTTGAAGATGATAAAAAATACTTCCTTTTTATTATGGAAAATTCAATTTAGCTTTAAACTTGACTATTGATTCTTGAGTATGCACGTGTACGCATGATAAAAACCATAGAATTAAGAATACATATTGAATCATTAAGCAAATTAAGTATGTTACAGTGAATAATCCATCTCATCTTCAATGAGATCAGCCCTTGCTAAACTATCTACTTCTAGGTCTATGTTACCAAGAGGTAATGAAACAAATAAGTCTATCCCACTATCAGATGTGTTGCTATATTGCTCAATAACTTCATCAATATCATCGACAATCACATTATTGTCTTCTTCTGCGTTTCCTTGAACTACATCCTCGCGAGGTTCATCTTGTACTATATCACGCATATTATCATCCATTATGGTGTCATCATATACATCATCATTAATTGTTCAATTGTCATCCGCTATCTCCATGTCGGTAATATTACCATATATTGGTTTTGAACGATTGCTTGAAGAAATAAGCGGTCTGTGGGTCTTGGCAGTTGAGCGAAAGCTTCCACATTTTGGTTTTGTTGTCGGGACCAACGGATTCAAGCCTTGAGCGCTTGCGTGCTTCAAATCGAGCATCAAAGTAAGGGTTTCCCCCGAACCGGTGCTGGAGATAGGTAGGAAGTGAGGGGGTTGAAGATGGTATTCGATCTCCTTCGGAAGTAGGTTTTTTGCTTTTTGAGATTTGTGTTGTGAGATGGAGTAGAGTAGGTATTTACTTTGTGATTTGGATGCATTAGAGTAGGAGAAAACAAAGAAAAAAAAAGAAAATAAGCACTAGGGTTTACTGTTGCAAAACAGGGCAAGAATCGTGCAAAAGTGGTAAAAATCTTGCTTGTGATGCCTAAGGTCGTCAAGTGAGTTATTGGGGATATCAATACCAAGAGCGAAGTTTTGAGCTCAGGATGTGCCTAAAATTTGCCAAAAAATCCGAAATTTAGGGAAAAAATATTGAACGTCGAAGGCGGCAGCTCCAGCTAGGACGATTTTAAGCACCAAGTGAAATATGACTCTTAAAAGGCGCCCGAGTGACACTTGTTGATTTTTGATAATTTTTCAGATTGCTGTGCGGGTTGTAAGGAGTTGCTAGTCAATGCGGGATGTCAAGTCGGACGCCCAACATTTTTCAGAGCTCGATTTGGAGCTCGGACGGGGAAATGGCCACAAAATGGTCAAGATATGAAAAGGTGGACACTTGGGAGGCCAAAATTGGGCATGCCTTTTGAGTTTGGACCCCCCCCCCAAAATTTTATGCACCTTATGAAGCAAAAAATGTAGAGAGAGAATGGAGGAAGAAGGCGCCATCATCTTCACGTCGAAATTTGCGCCCTCTCTCATGATGGGGGAGATGGCAGGTTACAAACAACCCATCCAACTAATCATGGCCCCAATCTTCTCCTTTCTTGCCGGTCTTATCGCCTGTCTTTGCCCATGAAATGGCTGTGGGAATGAGAAGAACCAGATCTAGTATTTCTCTCTCCTCCCTCTCTCTCCCCTAAGAGGCTGTTCTTGTGTGGAAGAATACAATGAAGAATGGTGGAGGAAAGCTTGTTCGGATGAGACCGGATTGCTTTCGGATGGATGAAGACATGAAGAGTGCTATTCTTCAAGATGCTGAGAATTAAATGCATGCTGGAAATCAGTCCCGTAATCAAGACCAAGAAACCGAGACCTGAAACTAAGCGGTAATGCTATTTTTACAAAGAAAAATGATCTTTTTATGCGTCACAGCAAAAAAATCTGAGTTTTTTTCTGTCAGTGAACCTAAGGGCCATAGCCCACAATCAATTCTCATTTTCAATCATTATTTATTAAAGAAAAATAGGGAAAAATGCCCAAAAATGAAAAACATGGGTTTAAAATTAGGAAAAAATAGAAAAACGGGTTGAGGAAAATTAGGGAAATTTATATCTATGTTTGTGAAATGTATAACGATGGCAAAGCACGAGGTTGGCCTCGGTTTGTCCCTGTTTCTATGTTCTGTGTGTATTTATTATTCTTTTAAAAGGGAAAAATGCATAGAAACCCTATTTAACCGATCAATGATGCAAAATGCTAAGAGTTGGATGAAGAGGGGCTGAAACACTGAAAGATAAAGAAAAGATTTGATTTATGCATTGCACTTGGCATATAGGAAACAGTTTGAATAAAGAGGATGGTAGCATGAGCATATGGCTCGGTGCCTCCTTTCAACGCAGCACGCGCTAGTAAAATTCATGGAAAGAATGGTTTATGCACCATGCACGATGCTGATCTTTCTTTTGTATGAGCACATAGTCATACATGATTTGCATTAAGCATAACAATTAAAAGGTATCGGAAAAACCTCTTGGATGCATGGCACCTGTCTTCCTTAGGTTGTGACCAATGATGAGCGTGAGAGGATGTCCTAAGCTATAGGTTAGTCGTTGGGTCCTAAGGGGAAATTGTAGTGAGGAATGGTACATCCTGGAATGTAAAATATTGGTACCTTGAGAGGAGTTTGTGCTCATTTGCATTATATGTTTAGCAACGCATCAAAGGGTCAATCCTTGCGATGTAGGAGAGCTGCAGTGGGGCTCCGACTATTAGTCGGTGGAGTGCCTCCCTATGTGCGTGTGAGGAGGCGTTATGCCTATGTACTTTGGGATATCCCTTTGAGGGGTTTAAGGGAAACGTTGGACTATAAACTATAAATGCATGAACTAAGCTTTAGGGCAGTTTGTCCTTTAGCATTAGATTGATGCTCCTAGTCCGCGAGGCCGTGAGGGTGTTTGTGTGTCATGAGCATGAGGTCTAACTAGTGCTATAGCCAGTGCCGATCCATTTTAGGTCCCATCAAATACCGTAACCGGAAAGGGGTATAAGGGCCAAAAGTGGTAAGAAAGGCCACATTATGCACTCCAGGGTTTAGGAGAGCAGGAGAGAAGAGGAAAGCTTGGTGAGGGGATCCACTTCAATCTTGGCATTAGAGACATATTTGGCCAGCCCAGGTAATTCTACACCTTCCCGTACATGAGTAGGATGGATCTGGAGAGCTGCTCGGCATGGGGGAAGGCCTCCATCACCCGGCACAATGAATTTCGTGAAGTTTGGCGAAAAGACGCGCGGCGCCTGGTGCGTCCGAGTGATGGCTACTCTGGTCCGAGGCCCAGAATCGGCCCTCGAACTGCTCGACTCGACCCACTCAGCCACTACCACTCGGACGCCCACACTCGGCCCTCCGTCCGAGTCGAGCACTCGGTGTCAAGATTGTGGGAGAGAAGGAAGGAGTCTCACTTGTAGCTTTCTTGCTTGCACAATGGGGGAATACACACAAAGGTGGAGGCTGAAAACAGTTTTCCTCTTCTTAGTTGTGTAAGCCAAAAAGAAGTCACTTACAAAGAAATAGAAGAACCCTATATATGGGTCTCAAACCAAACTCAACTAACTAAGGTGGCATACTAACTGAGCCACAAACTAGAGTAGATAAGGATAGCTGTCATCTAGCTATTATTCATGGGCGGTGTACCAACCGCATCTGCAAACTGACAAGTCGGTGACATAAATGCACAACGGTCACCCTGGCATATCACGAGTGGAGCTCGATATCTCAACACTCCCCCTCGAGCTCAATCGTAATTCCTGCACACCAACCAGGTCTCTGAACTTGCGCAGCTTCTCTGCGCCCAATGCCTTCGTGAATATGTTAGCTACCTGATCCTCTGTGCTGACATAAACTAGATCAATAAGACCTAGTAAAACCCTCTCCCGCACATAGTGATAATGCACCTCAATGTGCTTTGTTCTAGCATGATAGACTGGGTTATTTTCCAAGTGTATACTACTCATGTTGTCACAATAAATGACAACTGGCCCATCTGTAGACTGATGCATATCATAAAGTAGCTTATGCAACCAAGCTACCTCACATGCAGCCATTGCTGCACCCCTGTACTCAGCCTCTGTGCTCGACAAGGCAACTGTAGGTTGTTTCTTGCTGCTCTAAGTGACTACAGCACTCCCAAAAGAGAACACATATCCACCGGTAGATCGTCTATCAGAAATACTGCCAGCCCAATCAGCATCAGTGTATCCATGCAACTGTATCTGAACCCCAGTCTCATAAAACAGTCCATACTGCAATGTGGACTTCACATACCTGAGTATGCGTCTAGCCGCATCCAAATGCGGTTTCCTTGGAGCCTGCATAAACTGACTTACCAATCCAATAGCATAGCTCAAATCTGGCCTGGTAATAGTCATATAAATCAAGCTTCCTACTATGCGTCTGTACATAGTAGGGTCTTCCAGAAGCTCACCTGCATCTGCGCTCAGCTTCACATTCTGCTCCAAAGGAACTGAAATAGGCTTACAGCCTGTCATCCCATATTTGGACAGCATGTCCAATCCATACTGCCTCTGCAAGAGCTGTATCCCACTTGGTGATCTAATCACCTCAATGCCCAAGAAATAACGCAGCTCTCCCAAATCCTTCATCTCAAACTTCTGTTTCAATAGCATTTTCACATGAAGGATATCTTCATCACTGTCACCTGTCATAATCAAATCATCAACATAAATGACAAGTAGCATAATACCTTTCTCTGTTTTTCTCACATAAAGTGAGAAATCTACCTTGGAAATTTGAAAGCCAATAGTGACAAGATACTGTCCTATCTTGTCAGACCATGCTCTAGGTGCTTGTTTCAAGCCATACAAGGATTTCTTCAACTTGCAAACAAACTCAGGATGAACAGCATGCACATAACCTGGTGGCTGCTCCATATAAACCTCTTCTTGCAAATCACCATGCAAGAAGGCATTTTTACATCCATCTGATGCAAAGACCATCCCTTTGATGCAGCCATAGCAATGATTGCTCTTACTGTTGCCATCCTTGCAACCGGACTGAATGTTTCTTCGTAATCAATGCCATATGTTTGTGCATACCCCTTGACTACTAATCTTGCCTTGTATCTATTCATGGAACCATCTGCATTGTGTTTCACCTTATAAACCCACTTACAACCAATTGCATTCTTACCTTTAGGCAAAGGTACCAATTCCCATGTAGCATTTGCTTCCAAGGCATCCATTTCTTCATCCATGGCTTTCTCCCATTTTTCTTTTCCCATGGCTTGCTCAAAAGAAGTGGGTTCTGGTTCCTGTATCACTTTGACCATATAGGCATAGTGAATGGCTGTAAATCCATCATATTTCAGCCTATCCACAGGATACCTAGCTCTGGTAGACCTGCGCAAAGTAGGTTCACTCCCAGGTGCTCTCAAAACATCCATGGTCTTCCTTACTCCAGGTGTAACAATAGAAGGAATACCCAACTCATCATCAATGCTCTGTTCTGAGCCACTGGATTTACCATCCACATAAGAGTGACCTGCATTCACATCAAACATGGGCTGATCTACCTTCTCTTTTCCTTTTTGTGATTCGTGCATACCACTATCTACATTGCTTTGAGAAGATTCTCCTGATCTCAATCTTCCTGTCCATGGCGAAGAATGTGAACCACTGCTAGAGGACGCTCCAGGTCCACTAATATTTTGTGACTGCTGCTGTGAATTCTGTGCAGCATTACCATTTTGTGCATCTACATCATCAATCACATTTACTAGTTTATACCAGCTACTCATCTCATCAAAAATAACATCTCTGCTCACTGTAAACTTACAAGTAGAAGGGTTATAGCATCTATACCCTTTTTGCTGCAGAGAGTAACCAATAAAGATGCACTTCTCAGCTTTTGGATCCAACTTGGATCTCAACTCATCTGGCACATGTACATAGGAAATGCAACCAAAAATTTTCAAATGAGAAATATCTGGTTTCCTACCAGTATACCTCTCCTCTAGAGTCATCCCATGTATTTCTGCAGTGGGAGTCCTGTTCATTATATAGACTGCTGTAGCAACTGCTTCAGCCCAGTAAAAATCTGGCAAGTCTTTTTCGTTGAGCATGGCACGAGATACCTCTCCAATATGCCTGTTTTTTCTTTCTGCAATTCCATTTTGTTGTGGGGTATGACTGCATGAATATTGCTGCTTTATGCCATGCTCCTGCAGGAACCTTGCAAACTCATTTGAGAGGTACTCTCCCCCTCCATCTGACCTTAGGTATTTTATTTGCAAGCCTGTTTCTTTTTCAACCATAGCTTTAAGAGTTTTGAAATGCCCAAAAAATTCACTTTTCTTTTTCATAAAATACACCCAAACTTTTCTGCTATAGTCATCAATAAATGTGACAAAATAATGATAGCCTCCAAGAGATGCAGCTTTAGTAGTCCACACATCAGAGTGGATTAATTTCAATGGCTTCTTACTCTCTTGAGCATGTCTAGGAAATGGTTTCCTTGCCTGTTTTCCAAACTCACAGGCTTCACATACCTTATGCATTTCTGCAACCTTGAATTTAGGCAATCCTGCAACAATGTTTTGGACCTGCATTGATTTAAGTCGTTGTACATTAACATGACCAATGCGTTTATGCCAGATATCAATATCTGCAACTACACCGGTCCCATGTGCAAACATTGCTACACTCAATTCAGGCATGTCTGCATCCAATGTAAACATTATGCCCTTCTTCTTTCCTTTTGCTATCAAGCGACCTTTATTTTTCATATCCTCAATAAAGCATCCATGAGGATTAAATCTGACCTGCAAGCCCTGCTCAACCATTTGACCAACAGAAACCAGATTCTTGGTGATATTCGGGACATGAAATACATCGGACATGTATTTCTTTTTCCCATCCTGCATAGACAAAGGAAATTTTCCAATCTGCAAAATAGGATGTGCAGTATCATCACCAATCTCCACAAATCCTGGTTTTTCCATTTTCCTTGCATCCTCCATCCATTCTGCATGACTTGTCATGTGGTTTGATGCACTTGAGTCAACATACCACACATCGTTGCTTTCTTCTGCACTTGTCACAGAATTGTTCATGTGCTGCACCATAAACAAATGCTCATTTCTGTCATCACCATGTCTACTAGAAGATGCATAATTCCCTTGTTGCAATTTTCCATTCATGATGTCATTCTGCTTTTTATAGCAGTCTTTAGCCTTATGACCCATTTTACCACAGTAGTAGCATTCAACATTGCTGTTTGGATTTTGGCCTCTTTGCCATCCACCATGACCTCTTTGGCTCCCCCTGCCTCTAGAGTTACCACGTCCTCCTCCATAGGACTGGTTTTCTTAAGTTTGCTGCATATTCTGATTTCTATCACGGCCTCCAAATCAACCTCCTCTACCTCTGCCTCTACCTCTTCCAGCATTTGAGTAGAAAACAATTTCTTTTGAAGTTCCTCCTGAAGAAGATGCACCACCATTTCTCTGCTCCTCAGAAATTAGAAGAGCAATCAAATCCTCAAAATCAGAAAATCTTTCACGAACTGAAGTGGATGTCCGAAACTGTGCATAATCCTTTCCTAGACCATTCAAGGTCACAGAAACTAAATCATCATCTTCCACTGGCGACCCAATGGAAGCAAGTGCATCTGCAATCTTCTTCACCTTCATATGGTAGTCATTGATGCTCATATTTTCTCTTTGCACATTATGCAACTCTTGCTTGAGCTGCATTTTCCTAGCTTCCGTATTTGTGCTATACATTTTTGACAAAGTATCCCATGCCTCCTTTGGCGTACTTGCATCCTAAATATGCACAATCATAGAGTCTGAAATGTTGATAGACAGCCAATACATAACTTTCCTGGCTCTCTCATGCCATGCTTTAAATGCCTCCATTTGCTGTTGATTGGGAACATTAGGAAGAACTGGTTCTTCTTCATTTCCTGCAACAAATTCCCAATATCCTTTTCCCATAAGGAAATTTGTCATTCTAAACTTCCATGCTTGGAAATTGTTCTTGTCAAGATTTTCAGTGACAATCTGTGAAAGAGAATCAGACGCCATTACAGAACACTTCAAAAAATTCTTTCACTGCAAAGAACACAACTTCAGCCTCACAAGGGCTAATCTGCAAAACTGACGAAAGTGATATTTGACCACACAGTCACTTCCTAGTGACGATTTTGCATCAACAGGCAACAGGGATGATTCTGTAACTCCCAATGTCTTTGCGCACAGGCATACGATGCAATTTCTACAGTAACTTTTCACCAATCTGTAGAACAGTGGTTGCACAGCATAAAACTGGGCCTTTTCCTGAGTGCGTGCAGAAAACTTTCGCCTCCAAAACAGGCCTCGAAATGGCCTCAAATAAAAAAAACAGGGTCGCCAAGGGCTAAAGCCCTTGCCCGCAGCATATACTGCCCTCTTGCTTCACCACAAAGGGCGTCTCAACCTGAGACAATGCACTCTTGCAATTTCCGGTTGTGCTACCTGCAGAGATCTGCTCCCAAAACAGAATGAAAGCAACACTGCTCCTCTTACCAGAACACCGCGAGCTTGGCTTGCTTTTTTGAGCTCCTTACCACGAACAAGGATCTGATACCATATCAAGATTTTGGGAGAGAAGGAAGGAGTCTCACTTGTAGCTTTCTTGCTTGCACAATGGGGGAATACACACAAAGGTGGAGGCTGAAAACAGTTTTCCTCTTCTTAGTTGTGTAAGCCAAAAAGAAGTCACTTACAAAGAAATAGGAGAACCCTATATATGGGTCTCAAACCAAACTCAACTAACTAAGGTGGCATACTAATTGAGCCACAAACTAGAGTAGATAAGGATAGTTGTCATCTAGCTATTATTCATGGGTGGTGTACCAACCGCATCTCCAAACTGACAAGTCGGTGACATAAATGCACAATGGTCACCCTGGCATATCACGAGTGGAGCTCGATATCTCAACACTCGGACTATCTCGAAACTTGGCCTAAGCCCATTCGGCCCACCGGACCCAGCCTCGGCCTGCTAGGCCCTCAGACACACGCGTTCGGACCGGTCGAATGGTGCATTTGGACAGTTACATATGGCCCTTCCCACTCGGCCGTCAGACATGCCGAATTGGACACTCGGACCCTGCAATTCGGACCAGTCGGGCCGAGTGTACAGTTTCACCAAATTCTCAGAAAACTTGACCTGACCCTGCTAAAACTCAGCAGCGCGAACTGTCGAAAGCCCTTAGGATGCTTAGAACTTGATTCAGGCACGCGGAATAGGCAAAATCGTAGGGCGCAGCCACTTAGCAGCTGGAAGTAAGCAGTTGTGAGACCAGAGACGTAGACGCAAACCGCTGAGTGGAAAAGCTGGATTGGACCCAAAAACGATCGAGGTATGAATTAGAGAACCTTTGAACCCCGAAATTGACCCCACATGCTACATAGAGCGAAAGGCACATCCTAGATCCACCACTGGGTCGAAACTTTGAGCAAGTGGTTCAAGATTTGGCTGAATGGTCCTCCAAACCGCGCATGGTGTCTACCATAACGGCCCTACAGGCTAGGGAGGGGATTGCCCCCAGGACCCTTGTAGAGGGGGCTCTGCCCCCTCTACACCTTCCCCAAGTAGGTTGGAGAGAAAACGCGTGCCGTGACAAGCCCTCCAACTTAGATCCTCGGGCAGTAATGGCCCCCTACAGGAGCATGGATTCTCACTTGAAAAGGAGCAACTAGAAGCCCACACCCGAATAGAGGCAAACAGAGACCCTAGAACCTCAACGGGCCAATCTAGCCATCAAGGACAAAAAGGCCACACTACAAGGACACATGTACATTGTGTTCAAACTACGTCTAGTCAAAGCAGAATGCAACATCATCAAGCTACCAATGCGGGGATGACTAGACATGACAGTCGTAACGATAGATGTACACTGAGTAGCGCTGCACAGACAACCCAAGATCTCCGTAGAGAATCCACGTTTGACTGTGCAGCTAGGGACTCAAGGGCATGCATGAGAAGGCTTGAAGCTATAAACCAAGACCCGAACGATGAAGACATAGTGCCACCTGCTTATCTTAGGGTCAAACTCATTGCAAAAAGAGAACATAGTGTTGATGCTCTCATTGATGAAGGAGTAGATTTCAATATCTCGACTTACGAAGCATGGACTCTACTAGGTCAACCAGAGCTCAAACCGACTGATGCAAC
Organism: Lygodium microphyllum; assembly: GCF_053477565.2. Taxonomy (NCBI): domain Eukaryota; kingdom Viridiplantae; phylum Streptophyta; class Polypodiopsida; order Schizaeales; family Lygodiaceae; genus Lygodium; species Lygodium microphyllum. Next base: position 60,754,115 of record NC_141138.1, read on the forward strand.
TCTTAATCCTTACGAGGAACACTCACAAGCACTTCTAGGGAAGTGTAGAATCCTTGTAACTATTGAAACAAAAAGCTTGCCAGTCCTGTTCTATGTTTCTCCAAATAGCGAGAATTGTGGAAGGGAAATCCTCCTAGGAAGGCCCTTTAAAAAGGCGACGAAGTGTGAAGCCGACTATATAGTATAGAGGATACACCTAGCACTACCAGGTGTGAGGATAATCACGACTTTTAGCAAGGGTGACCTTACCAAACCTTGAGGGAAGGGCAAGGAGCGTTCTGACATACCAAGCAAGCCTAGTAATGAGAGTAGGGAGTTGTTAAAAGAGTTGACACAAGCGCAGGTTGAACGGAGAGAACCAATGAGCGAGGCCATACTTGAAATAAAGAGGTTAGGAGACAAGCCCAAGGATAGGGCTTGGACTTACAAATATCGTAGAAGATCACGAAGAATCCCAAGCCTTATAGACGAAGGCATCCATGGAGAGCTAGCACAACACCACGATGGATATCCAAGGCGTTGCTTCGTGCTCAAGGGTATTATGCAGGCAACTGATGGATTTGGGTACCAAAACCCCCTGCTGATGAACCACCTATTTCAGAAGCCCAAATTATGTCAAAAGCAAAGAGGCGTAGGAGGAAACCTAAACGAAAATCCAAGTCTCAAACCAAAAATATTGGAGTGATTGAGCCCCTCACAATTGAAATCAGAAAACCAAACATGACCTATCAAAAAGTAGATCCTCAACCTAGTGTGCTTAGTAAGCAGATATCAGAGATAAATGTCGAGCGTACACAAGGTCCACTAGTGCCCAAGGAGCCTTTGACTTCCCAAGAGGATAATGAGCACCATAGGCACAACATTGCTCATGATAAGGCTGATTTCTCAACAAATCTAATGACAAAATCGTCGAACAATCACGAGCAAATTCTCCAGTCAGTACCAAGCCCACAAAGGAGTCCCAAATCTCCTACATCGTCTTCACATAAATAGACACGGGAAGCACGGCAGCAGCAGTATCCTACCGCTGCTCAACCTACACAAGTGAATGCACAAAGGGCAACAAAAGACACGACCACTTTTGATCTGCCTAAGGATTTGACACCGCAGTCTACCAATGGTAGCTAGTCCACTGAACTAGCCACCACTACTTCCAATCAGGGACCACAGCAGTCACAACCATCGGCCGTGACTACACCCCTTACAGAACGTGTCCCTAACAATTTATCTGCGGAGGAGGTGCCACAACCAGTATCCTTGACAACTCCAATCCGTCCCAAGCACCTAAAGCCTAGGCTCGAGGAGAAACCCCTCAAAGATATGGCCAAGGAGATGACGCATCAAACCACTCAACCTAGCAAGGCCATTCAGTGGGCCGCTGCTATGTTCCATGAGGACACGCTAGAGAAAGAAAATGCTACGGCCAAATCAAGCACAACAACGGTTGACCTAGTCCAAGGTCCTGAACCATTGGGAGATATGCCTTCACTGGACCAAGGGGAAGAGGAGAAAACAACGCAAAAAACAGCAGCTAGCTACAGGTGGTCGTGGACCCCAAGAGCATTGAGACCAAGAGCACTGGAGAGCTGGGGAATAAAGCATCAAGTCCAACCACCAATGAACCCATTGATATGTCTCCTAATAGCGGTGAAACCTCAGACACATCCGTGTGCTCTGAAAAGTTGAAGCGATCGTTGCCACCAACAGCTGCTTTCAACACTCAATCCACTGACAATAGAACTCTCATCGACCAATCAAAAGTGGAGATAATGCTGTCACAACTGGGCGACAAATTCATACCAGTCACGTTGAAGGAAAACCATGACGCAATGACAAAGCCTCAAGAGAAATGTGGAAACCCCAAGTGTATGAGCACTCCTAGCATTGACCAATCTTGCTCTTCTAGGCCTGAGCCCCTAGCTGCGCTAAAGCCTAGGCAAATTCCTAGAACCTTGCGTGAGATGGCAACCAAGCAAGCCCTCGTTGAACATAGAAGTGTCGTAGAATGCCTAGCTGAGTTGGATGCCAAGCTCAGGGTGTTCACACGGGTCTATGTCCTGGCAGACATGCGCGCATTCCCTAAAGAGCAGCTTGGAGAATACTTGCCCTTTCCTTTATCTTGGGAAGAGCAAGAACATCTTGACAAGCACTATAGCAGGCTCCTGCATGAACGCTTGCTACTCATCCTGGGCGAGGAAGTCGATGAACTGCGCTTAACTGTCACATTCAATGAGGCGCTCTTCCAACCAAATCTCTTAGAGATAGAGAAACTAAAGCGACTGTCAGAAGGCCAACGTTGATTTGAACAACGTTGGTGTGAAAACTGCATTGCAATGGCTGAACTAGGAGCTCAGATCATGACAGTCTTTGAGGAGCGATTGGCCAAATGGCGATCCCAAAGAGACCCAACCTATGTGGCACCAACTTCCCTTCAAGTGCTAACTGCCATTCGGGGCAGAGACTTGGCTGAACCAAGCTAAGAAAACCCTCTGCTTAATAAGGTTCTCACCGAGGAGGAGTTATATGTCACCAGTAGACTCGAACAAGGTTCCATGCTACTCGATGTGGCAAAATATCTATCAGTATTGAGTAAGTTGCTACGTGTACTAGATACGTGTGCCACGCTTTAGTACAATCCCGAGTTCTACAATTGGTTTCTATCCTCGTGAAGTGACAAGGATTCGAAAAAAAATATATATATAAACAATGATTTTTGTGTCACCCTATATAGACACTATCAACATACACAAGCAATAAAAAGTCAAGCGCAGACAGAAGAATCGAGGCCAACATGTTAGGCTAGTCCGATCCCCCTTTCACCAGATCATGTCCACCTCCGGGTGAAGGGCATGCACCCCGCATTGCCACCATGGAAAGCCCTGACCAACATATCGGATAATGTAAGCAGTGCGCAGTCCCTCTCTATGCACTTTTCCCTTTCTGGCCTACCCTTCCAAGGATGAGCCCCATCCAACCGTAGGACCACCAACCAATGTAACTCGACATGAGTCAAGGTCGGCTAGTAGCTAGAGGCTAAATGGGCACCATTACAGGGGCCACCGCTCGACAATGAGTACAACATGTTCCACACCTTCTCTTCTAGTCATATGTGTTTAATAACCCACACTGAAATCCCTCCTATGCAAACAATCTTATTCCGTATCAAGGCCTAACCCTTGGGTTGCATCTTGCAGGCCCCCATAAGAAAAACAAGGAGAACCATGGGCAGCTGGCATGCAGAGACGCTCTTCGTAGATGACGAGAATATGCGGCACGCGCCCCTCCGCCAGTGCGCTATGTGCCCACTCTCAAGAGATATGCAAAGAAATGCGGACCTAAACGGCACTGCCCTGGACGAAGGCCTAAAAATCCTCCAACCAGGAAAGTCAAAGCTCAGCGAAGCGTGCAAGCCGTCGCAACACCAGTTGCACAAATCCCCCACGAGCGCTCAAGCACCAAATGCCCAAGGGTAGGAAAGGCGGCCAGGGATAGGGAAGAGTTCAACGAATTATTTAAAGGCATTTTGGAAATGGTGGCGGCCCAGGACTATACCATCCATGTCTCGGCCGACATGTGCCCTTCCTGACCTCACGATAATCCCACACCAACACCAATCTAGTCGCCCAACCAATCGGACTCACCCCGCCTAGCAGAAATTGACTAAGCCCTATGATGTACAAGCAGCTTGACAAGTTATCAGGACCTAAATTTTTGTCTTTTGATGGGTGAAAGGGCAACTCCCCACTTGTACAACTTCTTCTGCCTATCATAATGTATGCCACATCTTTGACAAGCGATCGCATGGGCATCGCAATTAACATCATAGCATTTTGAAAAGTCATATTTTAACATAACTACATATGTTGAATTACTTAACGAAATCAAGCATGTGCTCTCACGATGTGACAAGTGGATGCAGGATAACACAGGTCTTCGTGCAAATGTGTTCAATGCTGGGGTCACCGCAAAACCACGACCGTGCACTAAATCACCATAAAGTCACACGGCTGAACGCGAACAATCACCCTTGCGAGTGCCCATATGGCACAAACCAACGCGTAGTCATGGGCCACACTCTCTTCTTGGGCCAAGCTCTACATTCACGACGGGGGATGCTGCAATCGTACTGATATCGCAATAACAGCTCCCCTAACAACGAGGCTAGGGCCAAATCATCACGGTCATATCCATTTCCTGAGCCTCCGATGCTTGACATGCCCCGACCCATTGAAAGGCTCATAGCCTCCGCATATTGCAATGGTTGTATTGAAAGGCTCATAGCCTCCGACGCTTGACATGCCCCGACCCATTGAAAGGCTCATAGCCTCCACATATTGCAATGGTTGTACTGTGGCCAAAAAAAAAAAACTAGGGGTCCTCAAATTATGTGCGTCCAGTGACCTTGGTCGGCTGGCTCCATCCCTAGTCCCCTAGCCCCCTAACATCAACCCCAATCGTTCAGGGATGCCAAGGGTAAAACAACCCTGGGAAGATTGTCTCGCCTGTGGTTAGACGTGTTACCCTGAACCATTCACACAATTCCTACTTCCACTCTGCCTTAAAAATAGGGCAATCAATTGGGGCACTCACCACATGAATGGCCACCAATAGTACACCATCCTTATCCGCAAGCCCAATGTCTCCCACTTACGGCTCACACACTATTGATTTGTCCTACTCTACTACGTCGAGAAATCACAATGCACAGGATGTCGCACCTACCTTCACTGTACTTCTTTACACCATAGATCACTTTGCTTCATCCACATGACGTTATGATCCCCTCGGCCGCGGTCTTCTACCTACATAATATCTAAGTATGCACGAGCACTCACATAATATCTACATGAAATTCTATACACAATTTGGGTCCTCAAGTGCAGGACAATACTCTAGGCTTGCTTAGAGTTCGACCTGACTCTCAAACTAATCAAAATATGTCTTGCGCACGCTAAAAGACTAGCAGTACTGCTTAGGGAGAGACCATCGGAGAGGTTTTCCACATTGCAGGTATTAAAGACCCCCACAAAAGCACCGTCAGCTCTACATCAACACTCAACTTCATCATACAAGACCACCAGAGAATCATCATGAGCAAAATCCACCATGAGCATCCCAAGACTATTTAAAAAAAACACCTGTGCCAGCTATGAGTGGCCATTCCCAACAAAGAGTCACCCTATCACCACCTACAACAATCATATCACCAAGCCAATCATAACCGTCTGTGCCCCAACGACCTTCATCTGCATCAACCTCAGAATTCCCCCACGGCAAACCACACCCGTCCTTGCCACCCACGTCTTCGGTGCATGCTACCGCCTGCTACCTACGACGGTGAGTGCCATGGGACTAGCACTCGTCTAGGAGGGGGGTAATGTTAACCCCAACATGAAGAAAGCAAAAGGAAATAAAGAAGATGTAGGGCAAAGGCGGAAAAAAGGTAGCTCGACCAGAGAAAGAAGAGGAGAAAAGGCCAAAAGCGCAAGGGCAACTTGAAAAGTCCAAGGCAGCTGCAAAAGGGGAAATTTGCATTTTAAAATACAAAGGCACACCGTGAAACCTTGTAAAAGAGTGCCAGGCAGTGGAAAATACGGAAAGCTAAAATAAAAGACAAAGACAAAGACAAAGGGCAAGGCAAGAGAAATGGAAGGCAAAGGCGCACCAAGAAAAGCGCAAGACAAAACTTGTGTAAAAGAGCGCAAGTGCACCGCGGTTTAATTCAAGGAGCGCCGGGCTCTCACCCGTGAAAGTTGTAAATATAGATGGGTGGTGGAAAGGAAGCTAGGAAGATAGAAGGGCAATGGGAAAAAGGGCCTAGGCTACGGCTGGCCATGTAAAAAAGGGAAGAGGGGATGACCGCCCAAAAGGGATTTAGGGTTTTGTATATAAAGTTGAAAAGTGAATGAGAAGCTCATTCTTGTGTGTGGCAAAAAGTGGCTCTTCTCTTCTTCTTCTTCTTCTTCTTCTTCTTCCTTGCTTGAGCTTGCGCTTGAGAGAGGGAGTGTGAGAGTGTGAGGGAGTGAGTGTGTGAGGGTGAGGGACCGTGGGGTGGAAAAGCTCTCCATCTTCTCCTCTCTTCTTATCTTCTCTTCTCTTGCTCGCAGTGATGGAGCTTGAGGATGGAGCTTGCTTGAAGCTTGCACTTGGATCCTGGAGCTACCGGAGTGCGCGGGAGAGGAGGCAACTTGAACAGCATGGAGGTAAGCTCACTACACCCGTAGATATGGATGGCGCATCGGCTATGTGAGAGGTAGCCATTAGTGCTCGGCTTGGAACGCTTGAAGCAATAAGCGGTCCGTGGGTCTTGGCGGTTGAGAGAAAGCTCCCACAGGATCCTAAAATTACATTCTGGGAACGATTGGCTCGAGAAGAACAAAGCCCATATTTTGTGTGCTAAAGAGGAAATAATATTTCAAGACTTGGAAGGAGAAACCATAAAGGCATATGGGAAAGCTAGAAGAACAAGAGTCCAAAACTAGAGTCCAACTAGCCAAGGCAAGTTGACTTAGGAAAGGATTGAAGAAATGTCAACCAATCTACATGATCTAGTTGAATAAGGTCAAAAATACTAATGAAGGCACTCTACCTTCCTGGACCAATGACTTCAAGGATGTATTTCTAGAAGAATTGACTCAATTTCCTCCAAATCATGAGGTTGATCATGAAATTCATTCCTGGAGCTAATGAACCAGTATCAAAACGATTGTACAAAATGTCTATTCTTGAAGCTATTGTGCTTACGGAGGAATTGAGGCAATTGATAGAGCAAGGATTTATTAATGCCCCAGCCACATTCAACCATCTAATGCAAGACATCTTTTGACCATATCTAGATGATTTTGTGCTAGTACTCTTTGACGATACACTAGTGTACTCCAAATCAATAGAGGAACATGAAGGTCACTTAAAGATCACTCTAGTAACACTTCATGAAAATCAACTCTATGCCGCCAAGATGAGTAAACATGTAAATTTTCTCACTGACAGGATTGAATATCTTGGATACATTGTTTTTGCTAATGGAATATCAGTAGACCCTACCAAAGTAAAAGATATCCTAGAATGGCCAATACCTAAGATAGTAAAAGAAATCAGAGGATTTTTGAGACCGACGAATCTTCATCAAAGATTATTCCCTCATTGCTACACCCTTGACAAATATTTTGAAGAAAAATACAGTAATCATTTGGATAATTGAGCATCAAGAAAGCTTTGATTAGCTTAAAGAAGCTGTAACCACTGCACCTATACCAAAGCTCCATGATTTCAGTCAACCATTTGAGGTGATCAGTAATGCAAGTGGACTTGCAATCGGTCGGGTGCTCATACAAGAAGGAAGACCAATGGCCTATACTTCTTGAAAATTGAATCCCTACGAGTCCAACTATGCCACTCATGACCTTGAGCTACTTGCAGTAATCCATGCCTTGAAAATATACACCTGCTGGTGATGTTTTGGATGATGATAATGATCAGGACAGCTATGTGTAGAAAGATAAACAAGAACCACAGAGTCTTAGTGGACCAGAAACATCATCTAGTACTACACCTACAGTGAGCCCTTGGTCTGAGAGACTAAGGAGTAGCCCCACATCTTCAGGTGGACCTATAAGTGTTGTAGGGAAGGACAAAGGAAATAAGAAAGTGCTGGATGGTAATGATACATCTACCAGTCATTTGGGATTGGATGGAGATTCTAGTGGTTCAGAGAGCTTGGATAATGAGCTTGGTATTTCTTCTGTCACAGGACACCAGGTGTACAGAGAGCTCATAGTAATGTAAAGGATCCACTGAGGGATCCGGTGGCACACAAATCTAGCAAGGTCAAATACCCTATTAAAAGATTTGGTTTTGAAGGTTATGCAGCTCACCATTATGCTTGTATGGTGAAACTAGTTGAGGATGTTGAGCCCACTTGTTTTGAGGATGCTGTTGGTCATGCTCATTGGGATGCACCAATGGATGAGGAGATGGCTTCATTAGAAGCCAATAAGACTTGGGATTTGGTACCCTTACCTAAAGGTAAGAAAGCTATTGGTTGTAAGTGGGTTTAAAAAGTCAAGCATAATGCAGATGGTTCCATTAGCAGGTATAAAGCTAGGTTGGTTGCAAAAGGCTATGCTCAAACATATGGCATAGATTATGAAGAGACATTCAATCCAGTTGCTAGGATGGCAACTGTTAGATGTGTGATTGCCTTGGCAGCAGCAAAAGTTGGAGTTTGCAGCAAATGGATGTTAAGAATGCCTTCTTGCATGGTAAATTGCAAGAAGAAGTATATATGGAGTAGCTAGCAGGTTATGAGGATTTAGAGCATCCCACATATGTGTGTAAGTTAAAGAAGGCGCTCTATGGGCTGAAGCAAGCACCTAGAGCATGGTCTGACAAGATTTGTAATATTTCTGCTGAAAGTATATTACGAAGCCATGTGAATTCTCGAGAAAAAGACAATGCTGGGATTGGGTCACGGACGGGGTGAATTTAAAATACGATGTATCATAATCTCCATTGGTAGAACCGAAACTATGGTTTAATGTAACCGCATATTTCTGTGTGGACCTCCTCTTGGGAGGAGGTCAAGAGGAAATTGAGAATATTTATGGAAATTTTTTTCTTTTAATCTTTTTTTTTCTCCCAGCCAAAGCCTATGTTGGAGGAGGGGGAGTAAAGCACGGGCACGTAAGCCTTGCGAAGAAGGTCATGGATGAGCGAATGTTGTTGAATCAACATCGCGCTGGATGCCAAGGGGGAAGGTGAATGCCATGCAAATGGCACGTGGAGGGAGGGAGGTACCTCTCCCTCTCCCTATAAAACCCATTGCCATGGGAGTTGGAAGGGAGAGGAGACAAGAGCCGTGATGCCGCCAGTTTGAGGGAGAAATCGGACGCCGCCATGATTAAAGGAGAGAGGGGATTCTGAGAAGGGTAGACTACGCTAGAACCGCCATTAAACGAGATAGGGAGGAGTTTGTGAGATTCGGATGTGGCCGTGTGAGAGAGGGAAAGCTGGGAGAGCATAACACCGCCATGCCGTGAGGGAGGAGCGCCGCCGAGACCCGTCACGGCCACCATTTGGACCTACCCACCAGCAAGCCGCCGTCGAAACATCCTCCTTCTCCTCCACGTGTTATAAGCCCGCTTACAGAAGCTTCTTGGAAGCTTCTAAGGGGAGGGATCGAAGCCCCCGTTCCTGTGCTTTCTTAAGCCCTCCTCTAGAGGGTTTTTATAACCCTTTTCCAACCCCTCGGATTTTACTCCCTCATAGGCAATTCTTACCCCCTTAAGACCCCCTTTTTCATGGTTGTTGGAACCACCCTCTCCCCTCCCCCCCCCCCCCCCCCCCCCCGTGTCTTAAAACCCTCCCTAGGGCCCCTTCCCATAACCTCTTAAAACCACTCCCCCGTGTTTTAACCCTTAAGCCCTTCCCTTGGGCATCTTGAAACCACACCCCCCCTCGTGTTTAAACCCCCTCGCCCTTTCCTTGGCCTATGCAAAATATCCTTGGGCTTTGTTTTTTTCCCCACTCGCTAAAGGAAAGAGAGTGTTGAGGGTCTTTTAACACCTCCCCTTCCCACTCAAAAACCCTCGTAAGGGATTCCACACCTTTTATTCCCCGTTCGTGCGAGTCCTTACAAAGGCCGTTAAGCCATCCCCATGGCTTAATGGGTCTTAGTCGTGAAAGATTCTAAAACACCCCTTTCGAATTCCCGACTCCAAGGAGGAAGCCTTCCAAAACTGTTTTCGACGGACGGTGCAAGTTATTGCAAAAGAGAGCCACGATGGAATATCAAAAAGGAGTTGTAAAGCTGCCTCCATGGCGGAAATGCCTCCTAAGAAAGTCCAAGGCGCAGCCGCGGGAGGGTCATCTCCGTGCATCCACGTGGATATCTCACCCCAAACCCAGGTTTTCCTTCCTAATTTTTATTTGATCATGTAAGGTTAATTATTAAAAATAGGATATATTTTTGTCCTAGTTGTTCAAGACGAAGGAGCTTAGTCATTAATACTTTTAATGAAACATGCAAAATAAAGAAAGCATAAATGCATTTCTAGCAAATAGCTTTATGCATTGGAATGAATTATAAGCTAGATTATTATCCATTAAAATAGTATACTTCGTTTAAGCCTAGATGTATAAACTACATATCGCACTCTTAACCCATATCCTCTTTGCAATGAATCATCATGGAAAGTGCAAAGCATGAAATGATTCTTACAATGCATAAATCTAGGAGAATATCGTTTGTCAACTACATAAATTATCAAGGAAAAGGTTGCTTGTTTAGCATGAATTTTATTCGCAAGTTATAGGAAGATTAGTTGGAATTAACCTAACCTATGCTGCCTGATCTCAAATCGATAAGTTAGGGTTGAAAAAATCAATTTATGCATAGACAACGAGTTGTGGAACTGATCTCAAAATTATCTTCTAGAGATTAAACAAATTGGCATAAATCTAAAACACCTAAACTGCGGAGTACTCGTTTGGAATGAGTTAAATTTCAAGAAATGCCTATATCTTAAATACTTGCCCACATTCACTGAATGTAGGGATAGTGAAATGTAATGGTAAAGTAAACCAGGGTTTGTCCCTAAGAATCTTACGAGATGGAACCTGGAACTCTAGGACTGACGACATTAGCCTAACGTAATCAAGAACAGATTGTTTCGTGGCTCCGTTCAATGAGTAGAATAAGTCTCATAGTTTGATGTGACACTTGCGCAGCAAGTGTGGAGTCATATGATCTTGTGATTGGATCACAAGGGAATGGCCAAATTCTCGCAACGAGGTTGGCAAGTCCTTACACAAGTTATCTTGCAAGAGGATGAATAATCATCCTAATTTAGTATCTTTCTTGAGTAAAGAAGATTGATTGGAAACTAAAGACTAGCCGATAAACTGAAATAATTGATGAACTTAAGGTTTGACTAAGTCGGTTTAATAGGGTACGCCCTAACCCAGGATATAGGGGATCTTGCTAAGTTGCAAGTCATCCCAGATCGAGTGCTGGACGCATTCGAAAGGAAGGATTCATTCCTTAGCAGTTTCCCAACAAAAACGATCAATGAAAATGTTTGTGCTTGCTAGAGATTTTAGAGCACTATTTGGCTTTTTTTGATCAATGAATTAAGAGATAAATGGATATCTATACTTCAAGTTGAAGGCCTGAAGGGAGAGGCAGCTTCAGTTACCTTTGACTGCCTGCCTGACCCTAACCAAGGGGGTTGTTAACTGTGCCGGGCAAGTAGACCGAACCCGCCGCGAGAGGTCTCTCCATTGAGCGCTACTTGGAGCAGGAGGATGCTTGAGTGCCAGGGGGCTCTGGCCGTAAATCCCTTGCCTTCCGGGCCCTGCACAAGAGGCTAACGTGACTCGGGATTGGATCTCGAGGCCCGCATACTAGTCTACGGGCAGAAACTTGAATTAGTGATCCCTGTGGATTGCTGGATAGCCTTCGGGCAGATTGTGGATAAGCCTACGGGCTGGACTCTTTGTATTTCAAAGATAAATATGATAACTTGTTAATAAGGAACTTGTCTGATATTGTTTTTCTATGTCAAGTGATAAGATTACGTGAAGGAACTAGTGCGTAATGGGTTAATTAAAGAAGCTGGTTGTTACATATCCAACTAATGTGTTAGGTAATTAAATAACTAAAACAACGGAGGATGGGCCATAGGTCTGTCCTAGGGATGGGTGGTCCTGGTTGGCTGGGAACTTTTCTCAAATCACGATGGACAGCAGGAAGATCGTCAAGAACACGAACAACAAGAGCGTTGACCTAGAGTTATGATTGAACCCGATTTACGATGTTTTAGGGGAACGGGCTATGCCTTATGGCAGAGAGGTTGAGCTTTGGATCCCTCTCATTTCTTATTCTCCTTGAACCAAGTGCACCTTGAATCTGCTTCGAACCTGGTGTTTCTGCGTAAAGTAGTTCGCTTGGGTCCGATGCTAGTTGTCGTTAGGAAATGACGAATAAGGAAAACACTAATTTAGGTCGATCCTAAGTGGGAACGACTGAAATACTTCCATTACGTGGCAGACGTGGAAAGCCCTAGATCGCAAACCCTGTAACATTCCATGGGAGTGCCGGGCGGAGCTTTCTAGTCATCCTTTTCGATGGACTATTAAGACGTATCCTGAAGTTACAAGTGGACACATTACAGTTGGTATCAGAGCCAACCAACAACGAAATTGTTTTATGAAATCTTAATAAGAAGAAGTAAAGAAAATGTTGATGTTCCAAACATTTCCTTACCTTCAATGCTGTCTTGCAAAATTACGAAGCGTGGAACAAGTTCTTAGTATTTCGAATCATGTTTATGATTGCAATGCATTCTCCACATTATTGACAAAGGGTTGAGATGATGAACATCCTAGAGCAAATCTATAATCCATCACCTTTGTACATGGAACGAAGATGGATGAGTGCTTCAGGAATCTACTATATAGCTGCCCACCGATTTGCTTATCTACAAACCAACCTAAAGAGGATCAAGTGGTTGGAAGACCTGAAAGTCGTGAAGCTGTTCATTTTTGTGGAAGCTCACGTAAACTCAACTTTACATATCCAAGGTCGGAGGGTTGAGATGAACTCATATATATATGAGGAAGTAACCCGTGTAATCCCCACCGATAGGATCAAAGTATTGGGGCACCATGAAAAGAATGGATTCCAAAGGAAAGGATATCTTGAACTTCCAATGATTTACCGGTTCCTGAAGATCCATGACCTGAAACCATACTGTTATACAGTTCCTGTAGATAAATGTAATACATGTTGTTCTCCCCAATCTAAATGTAACAATTGGCTTATCATCGCAAGAAATGTTGTATTCTGAAAGGGCTATGCCCATATAAATACAAATAAGAGTTCTTTTTATCAATATCTGATTGTGCATGAGAATTGATAAAAAGTTTTAGTTACATTACTTACGTGATAACGGAATTGAAGATGTAATATAAATCAATAACGTTTATCGTATAATGACGTTAAGAAACCTTTATCCAAGCACAACCCCAGGTACAAGTTTCCAATTCGCCTCCTACATCAAGTACTGCTGTAATCTGGGAGAATAAGTTTCTTCTCAAGCAGATTAAGCCACCCGAGTTTGACGGGAGAGGCAGGTCCGCCCAAGCGGATGCTAAAATTTGGATTGAATCCATGGAGGATTACTTCGAAGTAGTCGATACTACACCCACCAATCAAGCTATGCTCGCCAAGCTAAAGCTCACCGACGAAGCCAGGCTTTGGTGGAAGCAATGGTGCAGGGATCAAGGGATCGCGGAGGGATCCGTTACCTGGGAGAAGCTGAAGAAAGCCGTGCAGGGAAGATACTTACTAGCTGCATACCACACGCAAAATGAATGAGTTCTATGAGCTAAAACAGCAGGGACTTACTCTTGATGCATACTATTCTAAATTCGTCTCACTTTTAAAGTATGCGCCGTAGATGGACATGAGCAATGCAGGTGTCCAAATTTTGTGCGGATTTAAATCCACTAGTAAATACCCATCTCGAATCTATGCGTCCATCAAATCTTCAGGACACACTCATTCGAGCGGTGCCTATAATTCAAGAGGTGCAGTCTAGACCAAGGGGTAACAAAGCTTGGTATTATAATGACCCGAATAGAGGAGCATTCAGACCTCAGATGAAGAGAGTTCAAGGTCATAATTAGGGACAAAGAAAGAAAGCAAGGACTAACAACGTCAACAACTTGTTCCTACTCAAAGCAATGGCCAAAACCTCCGTTGTTTCCACTGCAATGAACTCAGTCACTTCAAGAGGCAATGTCCCAAGCTTGGTGGAGGACATCGCCAAGCGCCTTTCCAAGGAACAGGCCGTGGTCAAGGAGCCGCTACTCGAGGAAGAGGAAAAACCGCCTGCATTGCCAATAGGCAAATGTGCAAAGAAGAAGAAGAAGAAGATCCGACCATGGAAGCAGAGTTTGAAAGGGCAACAGTCCATGCCGCTCTACACAAGAAAGGGCCGAATCACCAGTTCTCGGTGATTCAGACACCGTCGGACTATTAAGGTAAAAGTTTCAAGACCTTGATTGATTGTGGCAGTACACATTCCTTTATCTCACCAGCATGTGCAAAAAGATTAGGAATAGCCACAGTAGAAGCACCTACCTTGCTTGTGGAATTGGCAAATGGTCGTGAGGTTACTTGTACCAGGCAAACTGCTAAGGTGGAATTCTTTCTGGGAGGAAAGAAAACTTCAGTCAAATTCAGAGTCATGAATTTAGGTATCCATGAGTGTCTACTGGGAATGGATTGGCTTAAGCCTAATGACGCCCACATTCATTGTGGAAAGGGTCAAGTTTCCTTTTGAAACTCTGAAAGGGAATTAGTCACAACTCAAGGTGAGGTTGGACTACCAAGAATTCAATTGGCCAAAGTATCTCGGATCATAAAAGGAGTCAGAAAAGGATTACCTGTCTACTTGATCAAACTCAACAAGTTAGATCAGAAGCAAGAGTCTAATGAATGACCTTCTTGGCTAAAGGAATACGCGGACGTATTCCCTGAAGAGTTGATAGAACTCCCGCCTCAGAGAGAAGTGGATCATGAGATTAAGTTAGTAACAGGAGCTACGCCAATTGCAAAGATACCTTATAGAATGTCCATACCAAAAGCAATTGAGCTGAAGGAACAACTCAAGCAACTACTAGATCAGGGCTACATCCGGCCTAGCAGTTCACCATGGGGAGCTCAATACTGTTCCAGAAAAAGAAAGATGGAACACTTCGACTATGTATTGATTACCGAGGGTTGAATTAATCAACGGTCAAGAACAAGTACCCTATTCCTAGAATAGATGAGCTTCTTGATCGTCTTCAGGGTGCAAAGATCTTCTCTAAGATTGATCTCACGTCAGGTTACTATCAAATAAGGATAAAGGAAGAAGATATCCCCAAGACTGCCTTCAATACAAGATATGGGCACTCTGAGTTTCTAGTTATGTCATTCGAACTTACAAATGCACCCTCCACCTTCAACAGGTTAATGCAGGATATCTTTAGGCCATATCTTGATGATTTCGTGCTTGTCTTCTTCGACAACACTTTAGTCTATTGTAAACATGAAGAAGATCATGAACCCCAACTTTGGATTGTCCTTGAGACAATGAGGTCACATAAGCTGTATGCTAAGATGAAGAAGTGTGCATTCTTCAAACGTCAAATTGAATATCTGGGATTTATAGTATCAACAGAAGGAATCTCAATGGACCCAGCCAAGGTCAAAGATGTGCTCCAATGGCCAATACCAACATCTGTCAAAGAAATACGTAGCTTTCTGGGATTGACAGGATGGTATATGGTCTTCATAAAAAACTATGCTTTGATTGGAGCACCCCTGACGGACTTATTGGAGAAGCAAACTTCCATTGCATGGTCAACTCCCGAACAAAATAGCTTCGACAGATTGAAGAAAAGTTTGGTATTAGTACCTATCCTAAAACTTCCCGACCTCAATAAGGAGTTTGAGGTAGTAAACTGATGCTAGCACACTTGCCTTGGGATGTGTGCTCATGCAGGAAGGCCATCCAGTAGCATACTCTTCAAGGAAATTGAAGAGTCATGAAAAGAATTATGCTACGCATGATCTAGAATTGCTACCTATGATCCATGCTCTAAAGCTTTGGAGACACTACCTGTTGGATAACAAGTTTACACTAGTAACTGACCATAAGAGTCTCAAATGGATCTTTACCCAGAATGAGCTCAACATGAGGCAACGTCGGTGGATTGAAGTGTTGGAGGAGTATGACTTTGAAATCAAGTATTGACCAGGGAAAGAAAATGTAGTTGCTGATGCACTTAGTTGCAAGGCATTCCTTAATTCCCTAATCTTGCAGAACCCATCAACAACCAAATCTCTAGCTACAAAAAGTATCTATGCCAAACAACCCAATACTTGAGTTAGCTAGAGAGGATGCATGCGATGATCCAGCCTACCAAACAATGCTAAGGGAGATCTCTATCAAGGATCAGAATCAAAAGTTGCAGGCTAAGTATCATGAATTTTCTATCAATAGTGGACTTGTCTACTATAGAACAAGGCTATGTATACCAGCAAGCCAATCACTTAAGCAGAAGATTTTGTGGGAAGCTCATGATTCCCCTTTCTCAGGACATCCTAGCTATGCCAAGACTCTTAATGCAATTAGGAAGAGCTACCATTTGGAGAGGCTCAAAGGTGACGTTCTCAAATATATCACCGAGTGTTTGTCTTATCAACATATCAAAGCCGAACATGTCAAGATGCTAGGGAAGCTGCAACTGCTTGACATCCCCCAAATGAAATGGGAATTCATCAGTATGGATCTTGTTGTAGGCCTACCCCAAGCTCAAGGAGGATACAACTCCATCATGGTTGTGGTTGACATGCTTACTAAGGTTGCACACCTTATTCCAGTAAAGACAAACTATAAAGCCTCAGACATTGCAAGATTGTTTATCAAGGAGATATTCAAGATACATGGTTTTCCTAGAAGAATCATTAGTGATCGTGATTCTCTCTTCACATCACACTTCTGGAGAGCTATCTTTGAAGCTATTGGGACTCAACTCTACTTTAGCACCGCTTACCATCCCCAAACGGATGGCCAAACTGAGCGAGTAAATCAAGTCATTGAGAATATGTTAGGGCATACTGCTGTCTTGAGCCGAAGAGGTGGATTCAATACTTGCCTTTGGTCGAATTTTCCTATAATGCTTCTTACCAACAAAGCATTAAAATGACCCATTTCCAAGCATTGTATGGTCATGACTGCAGAAGTCCCCTAGACTTCTCAGATCCAACCTTAAGGGTTGAAGCTTCAAGGCAGATATTGGAAGAGATGGATGACCAAATAAAGTCAATAAGACAAGACATCCAAGCGGCCAAGGATAGACAGAAGGCATATGCAGATTTGAAACTTGAAATGTCAAGATAGAGTCTTCAAAGAAGGAGACATGGTCTTCATTCACGTATGCCCTAAAAAGAGTTCCCTATCTTTAGGAGATTGCAAGAAGCTAAGTCCAAGGTATTGTGGACCATACAAGATCCTCAAGTGCCTAGGGCCTAATGCTTATAAAATGCAACTCCCTGAGAACCTAAAGGTTCACAATGTATTCCATATCAACCTATTGAAGAAGTATGTACCTAATCCTAACCATGTACTTGATGACCAACAAGTTATAAAGCCTAGTCAAGAAGTCCTTGAACTAAGGCCTAACAGGATCTTAGATGTTAGGGAGAGACAATTAAGATACAGAACCTTGAGAGAATGCCTCGTCCAGTGGAAAGATTATCCCGAAGAGGATGCCACTTGGATAGATGAAGGCACTCTCAACCATCATTATCCCTAGTTTATCTCAAGATGAGGACATCTCGATTCCTCTAAGGGGGAGAGAATGTAATATTTCTACTGAAAATATATTACGAAGCCATGTGAATTCTCGGGAAAAAGACAATGTTGGCATTGGGTCACGGAGGGGGCGATTTTAAAACACGATGTATCATAATCTCCATTGGTAGAACCGAAACTATGGTTTAATGTAACCGCATATTTTCGTGTGGACCTTATCTTGGGAGGAGGTCAAGAGGAAATTGAGAAGATTTATGGAAAATTTTTTCTTTTAATCTTTTTTTTTCTCCCCAGCCGAAGGCTGTGCTGAAGGAGGGGGAGTAAAGCATGGGCACGTAACCCTTGCGAAGGAGGTCATGGATGAGCGAATGTGGTTGAATCAGCATCGTGCTAGATGCCAAGGGGGAAGGTGAGTGCCATGCAAATGGCACGTGGAGGGAGGGAGGTACCTCTCCCTCTCCCTATAAAACCCATCGCCATGGGAGCTGGAAGGGAGAGGAGGCAGGAGCCGTGATGACGCCAGTTTGAGGGAGAAATCTGACTCCGCCACGATTAAAGGAGAGAGGGGATTCTGAGAAGGGTAGACTATGCCAGAACTACCATTAAACGAGATAGGAGGAGGTTGTGAGATTCGGACGTGGCCATGTGAGAGGGGGAAAGTTGGGAGAGCGTAACACCGCCGCGCCATGAGGGAGGAGTACCACCGAGACCCGTCACGGCCACCATTTGGCCCTGCCCACCAGCAAGCCACCGTCGAAACATCCTCCTTCTCCTCCACGTGTTATAAGCCAACTTATAGAAGCTTCCAAGAAGCTTCTTGGAAGCTTCTAAGGGGAGGGATCTAAGCCCCCCTTCCTGTGCTTTTTTAAGCCCTCCTCTAGAGGGTTTTTATAACCCTTTTCCAACCCCCGGGATTTAATTCCCTCATAGGCAATTCTTACCCCCTTAAGACCCCCTTTTTCATGGTTGTTGGAACCACCCTTTCCCCCCCCCTCCCCGTGTCTTAAAACCCTCCCTAGGGCCCCTTCCCGTGACCTCTTAAAACCACTCCCCCTGTGTTTTAACCCTTAAGCCCTTCCCTTGGACATCTTGAAACCACACCCCCCCTCGTGTTTAAACCCCTTAGCCCTTTCCTTTGCATATGCAAAATACCCTTGGGCTTTGTTTTTACCCCCCCTCGCTAAAGAAAAGAGAGTGTTAAGGGTCTTTTAATACCTCCCTTTCCCACTCAAAAACCCTTGTAAGGGATTCCACACCTTTTATTCCCCGTTCGTGCGAGTCCTTACAAAGGCCATGAAGTGGGTCTTAGTCATGAAAGATTCTGAAACACCCCTTTTGAATTCCCGACTCCAAGGAGGAAGCCTTCCAAAACTGTTTTCGACGGACGGTGCAAGTTATTGCAAAAGAGAGCCACGGTGGAATATCAAAAAGGAGTTGTAAAGCTGCTTCCACGGCGGAAATTCCTCCTAAGAAAGTCCAAGGCGTAGCCACAGGAGGGTCATCTCCGAGCATCCACGTGGATATCTCACCCCAAACCCATGTTTTCCTTCCTAATTTTTATTTGATCATGCAAGGTTAATTGTTAGAAATAGGATATATTTTTGTCCTAGTTGTTCACGACGAAGGAACTTAGTCATTAATACTTTTAATGAAACATGCAAAATAAAGAAAGCATAAATGCATTTCTAGCAAATAGCTTTATGCATTGGAATGAATTATAAGCTAGATTATTATCCTTTAAAATAGTATACTTCGTTTAAGCCTAGATGTATAAACTACATATCGCACTCTTAACCCATATCCTCTTCACAATGAATCATCATGGAAAGTGCAAAGCATGAAATGATTCTTACAATGCATAAATCTAGGAAATTATCGTTTGTCAACTGCAAAAATTATCAATGAAAAGGTTGCTTGTTTAGCATGAATTTTATTCGCAAGTTATAGGAATATTAGTTGGAATTAACCTAACCTATGCCTGCTGACCTCAAATCGATAAGCTACGGTTGAAAAAATCAATTTACACGTAGACAATGAGTTATGGAACTGATCTCGAAATTATCTTCTAGATATTAAACAAATTGGCATAAATCTAAAACACCTAAACTGCGGAGTACTCGTTTGGAATGAGTTAAATTCCAAGAAATGCCTATATCCTAAATACTTGCCCACATTCGATGAATGTAGGGATAGTGAAATGTAATGGTAAAGTAAACCAGGGTTTGTTCCTAAGAATCTTATGAGATGGAACCTAGAACTCTAGGACTGACGACGTCAGCCTAGCGTAATCAAGAACAGATTGTTTCGTGGCTCTCTTCAATGAGTAGAATAAATCTCATAGTTCGATGCGACACTTGCGCAGCAGGTGTGGAGTCATATGATCTTGTGATTGGATGACAAGGGAATGGCCAAATTCTCGCAACGAGGTTGGCAAGTCCTTACGCAAGTTATCTTGCAAGAGGATGAATAATCATCCTAAGTTAGTATCTTTCTTGAGTAAAGAAGATTGATTGGAAACTAAAGACTAGCCGATAAACTGAAATAATTGATGACCTTAAGGTTTGACCAAGTCGGGTTAATAGGGTACGCCCTAACCCAGGATATAGGGGATCTTGCCAAGTTGCAAGTCATCCCAGATCGAGTGCTGGACACATTCGAAAGGAAGGATTCATTCCTTAGCAGTTTGCCAACAAAAATGATCAATGAAAATGTTTGTGCTTGCTACAGATTTTAGAGCACTATTTGGCTTTGTTTTATCAATGAATTAAGAGATAAATGGATATCTATACTTCAAGTTGAAGGCCTGAAGGGAGAGGCAGCTTCAGTTACCTTTGACTGCCTGCCTGATCCTAACCAAGGGGGTTGTTAACTGCATCGGGCAAGTAGATCGAACCCACCATGAGAGGTCTCTCCGTTGAGTGCTACTTGGAGCAGGAGAATGCTTGGGTGCCAGGGGGGACTCTGGCCGTAAATCCCTCACCTTTCGGACCCTGCACAAGAGGCTAACGTAACTCATGATTGGATCGCGAGGCCCGCATACTAGTCTACAGGCAGAAACTTGGATTAGTGATCCTTGTGGATTGCTGGATAGCCTTCGGGCAGATTCTGGATAAGCCTACGGCTAGACTCTTTGTATTTCAAAGATAAATATGATAGCGTGTTAATAAGGAACTTGTCTGATATTGTTTTTCTATGTCAAGTGATAAGATTACGTGAAGGAACCAGTGCCTAACATGTTAATTAAAGAAGCTGTTTGTTACATGTCCAACAAATGTGTTAGGTAATTAAATAACTAAAACAACGGAGGAAAGTGCCGAGGATGGGCCATAGGTCCGTCCTACAGATGGGTGGTCCTGGTTGGCCGGGAACTTTTCTCAAATCACGATGGACAGTAGGAATATCGTCAAGAACACGAACAACAAGAGCGTTGACCTAGAGTTATGATTGAACCCGATTTACGCTATTTTAGGGAAAGGGAATGGGACTATGCCTTATGGTAGAGAGGTTGAGCTTTGCATCCCTCTCGTTTCCCATTCTCCTTGAACCAAGTGTAGTGTGAATCTGTTTCGGACCTGGTGTTTCTGCGTAAAGTAGTTCGCTTGGGTCCGACGCTAGTTGCCGTTAGGAAATGATCAATAAGGAAAACCCTAATTCAGGTCGATCCTAAGTGGGAATGGCCGGAATACTTTTGCTACGTGGCAAACGCGGAGAGCCCTAGATCGCAAACCTCGTAACATTCCATGGGAGTGCCGGGCGGAGCTTTCTAGTCATCCTTTTTGATGGACTGCTAAGATGTGTCCTAAAGATACAAGTGGATACGTTACAAGATTAGAGAGTATCTTGTCAATATTTGATTTTGTATTTTTGATGTTGATCACTCACTTTATGTGAGAAAGGGAGATGCAAGGTTGGTCATCACAGTCATCTATGTGGATGACTTGATTATTAAAGGTGATAGTGACAATGGGATTACTGAAGTTAAGGACTTCTTGAAGAAGAAGTTTGAGATGAAAGATTTGGGTGAGCTGAGATACTTTCTTGGTATTGAGGTGACCAGATTTGATGATGGTATATGGCTATCCCAAAGGCAGTGTGGCTTGGATATGTTACCTAAGTATGGTATGACAGCATGTAAGCCCCTTTTAGTACCATTGGAGTAAAATGTGAAGTTGAGTGCTGATGTTGGGGATGTGATAGAAGACCCTACTATGTTCAGGAGGATAGTAGGGAGTTTGATTTACATGACTATCACAAGGCCAGACTTAAGCTATGCTGTTGGCCTTGTCAATCAGTTTATGGAGATGCCTAGAAAGCCTCATTTGGATTCAGTTAGGCCTATATTGAGATATGTGAAGTCCATTTTACATTATGGACTTTTTTATGAGGCAGGTAAGGATGTACAGGTCTTTGGATACACATATGCAGATTGGGCTGGTAGGATGTCAGACAGAAGATCTACAAGTATATTCATGTTTTCCCTTGGTAGTGCAGCAATTACATGGAGCAACAAAAAGTAACCTACAATTGCTTTATCGAGTACAGAGATTGAGTATAGAGGTGCTACTATGGCAGCATGTGAGGTGGTATGGCTGCAAAAGTTATTAGATGATTTAAACGTGCACGGAGATGCTCCAATTATCATTCATTGTGACAACGTGAACAACATATAGCTAGCTAGGAATCCAGTGTTCCATGCTAGGACAAAACACATTGAGGTGCACTACCACTTTGTGAGAGAGAAGGCACTTGCAAGAGAGATTGACTTGGTATATATCAACACACAGGATCAGATAGCTGACATTTTCACAAAGGCATTGGGTTCAGAGAAGCTTTGAAAGTTCCAAAGCTTACTTGGAATTGCATAGATAGAGTTGAGCTTGAGAGGGAGTGTTGAGATGGCAAGCTCAACATGTGTGGACATTGATGATGGACCGCCTGGCTAGATGGGTCCGCACATCTACACTTAGCATGTTGGTGGTCATTATGATACTCACATGGCCACTGACTTATCACTTATTATATCTAGTTTGTTACACCTACCTACAGCTGGGAAAGACATAGCGCTAGTTGAATAGTGTAGTCGGTTATGCACTGTTTGACTTAGTAGGCCACTTTTCTTTATGTTTTATCTTATCTATACTTTGTGTACATTGTATAGTGTGTGGAAGAAGAAGAAAACAAACCATCAAGAAAACGTTTTGGCCTCCATCTCCCTTCTTGTGTTCTTGAGTGAGCTTCCTCTTATGTATACAGTGTGTGTTTGGTGCCGCAGCTCAAGCAAGTCTCCCACCACGCGATTCTTGACAGACAAGTGATTGGCCTCTAAAAGGTCATAATAAACTAATATGAAAAGTATTATATATCTTCCAATGTTGGGGTAGTTCTAATTTAAATGCATTGTCATTGATCTTGTGAATTATTTTGAAAGGTCCATAAAATCTAGGTGCTAATTTAATAACATGGTGTTTCTCAACAATTTGTAATCTTCTCTTTTCAATACGTAACCAAACATAATCATCAACATCAAAACTCATGGCTTTTGTTTTCTTATTAGCTTTTTTAGTGCATGATTGTTGGGCTTTCACAATCATGTCTTTAACTTGAGCAAAAATAGTAGCATGTGTATTAACAATATCATCAGTAGCTTTAACTTTATTTGACAATAATGTAACAGGTCTAGGCAATCTATATCCATAAATGATTTCAAAAGGTGCTTTATGAGTAGCTGTGTGTGGTGTATTATTGTATGCAAATTGAAGTAGATGTAAATGTGTATCCCATGTTTGTGGTTTTGAAATTATGTATGCATACAAGAGATCTAGAATTGTATTATTAGTAGCTTCTATTTGCCCATTGGTTTCAAGATGGAATGCTGATGAGAAATCAATCTTAGTACCCAAATTAACAAACAAATTAGTCCAAAAATTATTATAAAATCTAGAATCACAATCAGAAATAATAACTTTTGGCAAACCATGGTTAGTGAAAAGAGTCTTAAAAAATAATTGTGCAGCTTGAGATGCAGTTAATGTTTTCTTGCATGGTAGAAAATATGCTTGTTTGCTAAATAGATCCACTATAGTCCAAATCATATCATGATTAGCTTGTGTTTTAGGTAAACAAGTTATAAAATCCATTGAAATATGTTCCCATGGATGTTTAGGAATTGGTAAAGGCATTAACAAACCATATTGCTTTTACCATGGTGTCGCTTGATTCTTTGACAAATTAAACACTCAAAAACAAAGTTAAAAATATCATATTTCATTTGTGGCTAGTAAAAATCTTCAACCAATGTTATTAAAGTGGAAATTATACCTCTATGGCCTTGATATGGAGGACAATGAATTTTGTGCAACACAAATTATCTAAATTGAATAGTGACACACAATATTTTCTCATAAAACATAAATCCAT
The DNA here is from genome assembly GCF_053477565.2 of Lygodium microphyllum. Classification (NCBI taxonomy): domain Eukaryota; kingdom Viridiplantae; phylum Streptophyta; class Polypodiopsida; order Schizaeales; family Lygodiaceae; genus Lygodium; species Lygodium microphyllum. The sequence continues at coordinate 60,777,901 of NC_141138.1, forward strand.
CAAAATAAGACAAAGAGTCAATTGGAATGCAGTTATTAGCAACTAATTTGTTCCAATCAGCTTGAAAACTGGGTTTATAGTCATAGGTATCATTCATAGGAATAAGGGTGTAACGTGTCCACCTTCCCGTTCAGGACAGATCTTAGTAATCCATCGGAAAGGAGGTCTAGAAAGCTCCACCCAGCACTCCCATGGAATATCACGGGGTTTGTGATCTAGGACTTTCCGCATCTGGCACGTAGCGGAAGTATTCTGGCTGTTTCCACTTAGGACCGACCTGAATTAGGGTTTTCTCTAATGGTCATTTCCTAAACGGCAACTAGCATCGAACCCCGAGCGAACTACTTACGCAGAATTGCCAGAGCCGAAGCGGATTCGCACTGCACTTGGTTCAAGGAGAATGGGAAACGAGAGGGATGAAAGACTCAACCTCTCTGCCATAAGGCACAGTCCCATTCTGTTACCCTAAAACAGCATAAATCCGGGATTATTATCACCTAGACTCTAGGTCAGCGCCTTTGCTATTCATTTCCTTTGACAAGATTTCCTTCCTGTCCATTATGATTGAGAAAAGTTCCTGGCCAACGGGGACCACCCATCCGTAGGACGGACCCATGGCCACATCCACCGCACTTTCCTCAGGTTGTTTTAGTTGTCCAAATACCTACCACCTTTAGTGGGACATGCATCAAGGAGCTTCTATAATTAGCCCGTTAGGCACCGGTTCCTTCACGTAATCATAGCACTTGACATAGAAAAGCAATGTTAAACAAGTTCCTTTTTAATAGGTTATCATATTTATTTTTAGAATACATTTATAAAATTCAGTCGGTAGGCTTATCCATAATCCGCTCGAAGATTATCCAGCAATCCATAGGGATTACTAATCCAAGATTCTATCCGTAGACTAGTATGCGGGCCTCGAGATCCAATCCAAGTCATGTTGGCCTCTTATGCAGGGCCCGGAAGGTGAGGGATTTACGACCAGAGCCCCCCTAGCACCCAAGCGTCCTCCTGCTCCAAGTAGCGTTCAACAGAGAGACCTCTCACGGTGGTTCGGTCCACCTTCCCGGTGTGGCTAACAACCTCCTTGGTTAGGGTCAGGTAGACAGTGGGGGGTAATTGAGGCTGGCTCTCCCTTCAGGCCTTCAACCTGAAGCATTAGATATCTTTTCATTCTTTAGTTCATTGAGCAAACAAATCAAACAGTGATCTCTAAACTGTTATAAGCACAATCATATCCAGTGGTTGTTATTTGGCCAACTGCTAAGGAGTGAATCCTTCTCTCCAAATGCATCCAGCATTCGATCCGAGATCAATTGCGACTCAGCAAGATCCTCAAGGGTTTGTTTGTTAACCCCTATGTCCTTGGGTTAGGTCCGTACCCTATTAATCCAACTTAACCAATACTTTAAGTTCTATTAACAGTAAATATGTTGCTCCAAATTATTGATTGGTCCTTTGCTTCCAAGTAAGTATCTAATCCCCTTATCTTGGTCACTTTTCCCAAGAAAGGTGCTATATCAAGACGACTACTCATCCTCTTGCAAGATAAACTTGCGTAAGAATCTGCCAATCTCATTCTGAGAAATTTTCCATTCTCTTGTGATCAAACCACAAGATCATGCGACTCTGCAACTTGTTGCACAAGTGTTGCATCTAGTCCATAGGACTATTTCACCCAGCGAATGGTGTCTTCTAATCACGGAATCTTGATTAGATAGGAAACATGGTTTAGGGTGTCTTCATATCCAATCCATTCCCGATTGCACTAGGCCGACATCATCGGTCCTAGGGTTCCAACTCAATCCGAGTTTCATCTTTTTAACGAGCGATCCTTAGGGTAGAAACCCTAGTTCATTTCTTGCAAGTACATCCTATTGTCCCTACATTCCGTGAATGTGGGCAGAACTTAGGGTATGAGAGTTTTGACTTGGCAATAAGTGCGACCAGGTCAAGTCCTTAACATGCTAAACCCTAGTTAGCACTTGGAGTATGTTGCATTGATTTAACCATCCTAAGTGAATCCTTTGTAGTTTAGGTATTTTGGGTAATCCAGATTACTTGTCTTACGACAAGGACGAACTATTCCTAAAGATATTGTCTTGATCGAAGAGGGAAAAAACTAGTTACATTACGATACCATTCTTGTAAGCACACGATTCATTGCCTACATATGATTAGATTTACAAACCCTAACTTTTTTGGTTAAGATCAAAGCGTATGTTAAGTTCCGACATAATATGCATTCAGGATTCATATCACTAAGCTTTTAGGGTTTTATGTTAAAATGAACCATGCAGCCTTTCCCTAACTTCATTTCTAAATGAAATATTTGTACGATGAATGAGAATTACACAATCTTTCCTAACTACTACATAATTGATTGAGATTTATGCCAATTGACTAGAGTTTAACCTACTTCATGCAGCCCTAGAATCATTTCCATGCCTTGCAATTTTCTATGGTTGTTTGAAACCTTCTTAATGAATCATTGCAAAGAAAGAGATGTCTACTAATGCGACATGCGATTTAATCTTTCCATGGATAACCGAAGGTGTACTACAATAATCTCGACTTTGTAATGATAGTCCTTAGTTGTTCTAGATTTGTTACTTTGCAATGTATAGAAGCAACTTGCTAATAATGCATAGACATCTTTCGTTTATTCCATTGAAAAATACAATTGACCAATCTTCAGTCGTGAGTTATTTCCTTTAAAATAGCCAATGTATTTCAATCGCAAAAGTGCATCCTAATTCCATAAATTAACCATGCATAATTGCAATATTTCGACGTAAATCAAAAATTGGAAGAAAACCTAGTCTTGTAGGTTCGGTGAAATGTCCACATGAATGTTTGGAGATCATCCTCCTGCGGTTGCGCCTTGTGCCTTTTTAGGGGCCATCGTGAATTCAAACTTCTTGCCTTGGCCGCAATCTTATGATCTTGGCTTGTCTCCCTCGTACGCGCAATTCTTTTTGAGGTATGGCTTCCTTGATCGAAGTACCGACTGGTAGAATTGGGCTTTGGAAGGCCTTAGGGTTCGGAGCTTGGGCCTTCTTTCTTTAAAAATCCCATGACTTTAAGGAAATCCTCTCCAATGGCCTTATGGGGGAATTCGAGTGGGAAGGTCTTTGTAGCTCCCTCTCCTTCAAAGCCCCAGAAAGGCGTATTAGGGAACTAATGGGAAGGCCTTATAGGCTTCCACTTTGAAGCTTAAGAAGGAAAAGAAATTTGGGCTTTCGGAGGGTTCAAAATGGAAGGGCCTTTAAATCGGCTAGAAAAATGGGCTTGTGGGTGTTGCAATGAGAAGGGGGTTTAAAAGAAAACCAGGGGTAAAAAAGGCTTGTGGGAGTTGCAATGGAAAAGGGGGCTTAGAGAGCCCCCTTACAAGCTTCCAAGAAGCTTCTAAGAAGCTTCTAGGGGTGTGTGATGTAGGACCACATGGAATAAGGGGAACGTGGACGAGGAGGATTTTGGAGGCCTTAATGGCAAGCAAGAGGCAAAATGGCGGTAGCAGTTCGGGTTGGCTATCGGCGGTGGCTAAGTGAGCCCAGGCGGCGGCTATCACTAGCGTCTCCCTCTCCTCCACTCATGTAGCGCGGCAACCAGCCTCTCCCTCCTTCCACCCTTTGCACGACGTTTCTTCACTCTTCTCTCCTTCCTCCACTGATGCAGCATGGCGACTGGCGGCTCTTATGCAACAACTCCTCCCTCCTTACAACGTAGCATGGCACATTGGCAGTGATGTAGCTCTGCCTCCTTCTCCCTACCTTCCCCCTTAGAGGGTGTTTATATAAGACAAGGGGAAAGAGGGTTCTCTCCCCTACGTGGCCCCTGTGAAAAATTACACAACGCAACGAATAGAATCTGAGAAAGAGATAGAGAGTACACAACAGATAAGAGGAGAATCAGTAAATTCTTTAGCTCCAAACAACAGATACAAAGATGGCTTTGTCCACCCGTGCGCTTCCACTATGTGAAGCTTAGATGGTGATATAGACAGAAGATAGGTGAAGAGCTTAAGGCTAGCTGGAACAACAACTCTGACTGGGTGAAAGATGAATAATCGATGGCTGTGAAGGGGTTTTGCTTTTATAGCCCGCGAAGGTCGTTAGGTCGGCCTGACCGACCTACCATATGAGCCTCCACTAGTCGGCCAGCAAATATTCCCAGCCCCCTGGACCCCAAAAATAGGGGCCCCTTTTAACTCCCTTACCCCGAAACTTGATGCAATGCGCCTCGAGTTGCTACCAACTTAACCACTATCCCATCCTCCATCAAATCACACACATAGTGATATTGGATCTCTATATGTTTGGTGCGTGCATCAAACACTAGATTTTTGGCAATGGCGATGCAACTCTGATTGTCACATCTGAGCACAGTTGGTTCTTCATTCTACACTCCCATATGCCATAGAATCCTTCTCAAACATACTACTTCACATGCAACAAAACAAGTTGCCTTGTACTCTGCTTTGGTAGAAGACAATGCCACTGTTGGCTGCTTCTTACTAATCCAAGAGAAAATTCCTGAACCCAAAGAGAAACAATAACCAGAAACTGACTTCCTGGAATCACTGTCCCCTGCCCAATCTGAGTCACAGTTCCCCACAAGAGAAGTTCCGAAACTGTATGTGATACCATAGTCAAGAGTTTCCTTCAAGTATCTGAGCACCCGCATCCCAGCCTTCCAATGACTCTCATGAGGTTTGTTTGAGAACCTGCTCAAAACACCAACAGCAAAACTGATATCTGGTCTAGTGTTACACAAGTAGATCAGACTACCGACCAACCTCCTATACCTCCCAATGTCTGCTAGTGTTGATGTATCCTCGACAGATAACTTTTCATTCACCTCCATAGGTGTAGCTATCTCCTTGCACTTGGTCATGCCAAATGCCTTCAAGATCTCCCATGCATACTTCTTCTGAGAGATGAAGATCTTTCTTGGCTCTTGCCAAACTTCAATCCCCAAACAATAGTGTAGCAAGCCCAAGTTTGTCATTTCAAACTCAGAACTCAAAGCCTTTCGAGTTTGGTTGATCATATCTTAATAGTCACATGTAATAAGAAGGTCGTCCACTTATAGGACAATCACAACAGACTTTTTACCATCCATGTAAACATACAAGTTAGCATCTGAGGCACATCTTTTGAAGTTTAGGTTTAGAAAGAACTTATCTATCCATTGGTACCATGCTCTGGGGGCTAGTTTCAGCCCATACAATGCCTTCTTCAGCTTACACACTTTGTTCTCAGAATGGGGGGCCTCAAACCCTAGTGGGTGAGCCACGTACACCTCCTCCTTGAGGTGACCATTTAAGAATTCTGACTTAGCATCCATTTGGTATACTCGCCACTTCTTGTGGGCAGTCACTGCAAAGTACCATGCGAATAGTGGTCATTCTGGTAGTTGGGACAAATGAATCTTGAAAATCAAACCCTTCAACTTGTTAAAATCCTTGGGGAACCAGTCTAGCTTTGTACTTTTCTAAGGTACCATAATCCTTGTACCTTCCAGATCCACTTGGTGCCAATAACTTTCCGCTTTGCTGGTCGATCCACTAGCTCCCAAGTGTCATTCTTCATTATGCTATCATACTCCACTTGCATAGCAGCCTTCCATGATGGATCTGCAAGTGCTTCTTCTAAGTCAGTTGGCTCCTTTACTTCTCTCATAATCTCAACCATCAAGGCTATATTGACTATGTGAGCAGAAGCCCTCCTTTGCTCCTCTATTCTCTGAGACCTCCTTGGTCCGTCTGCCTTCTCCTCAATAGATGCAGGCATAGGATTATTGTGGTCATAGAGCTGCTTCACCCAGCGCGGCAATGGCTTTTCCGGTGGGGTGATGTTAGGTTGGTGAACTTTTTCCTCATCATTTGAAGATGATGCTTCCTCCTCCTTAAGGATAGGGACAGCTCTCGGGACAGGTTCATAATGGACTACTTCTTCACTTGATGATAAAGTGGAAGAACTTGCCTTCTCCTCCTCCACTGTATGCGGCTCCTCCTTGAACACCACATCTTTGCTTGATGATAAAGTGGAAGAACTTGCCTTCTCCTCCTCCACTGTATGAGGCTTCTCCTTGAACACCATGTCACGACTCGCAATTATCTTCTTTTCCTCTTGGTCATATAATTTGTAAGCCTTCTACTCATCACTATAACCCAAGAAGATACATTTTCTGCTTTTTGGTTTTAACTTGTTTCTCTTCTCATCTGGAACATGTGCATAACATTCACATCCAAAAATTCTGAAATGTGAGACAGATGGTTTCTTACCAGTGTAAGCCTCGTGAGGTGTTTTTCCCTTGAGAGCCTTTGTGTAGCTCCGATTTAGAATGTAGACTACAATATTAACAGCTTCAGCCCAAAAATGGTTAGGCAATCTCTTGCCTTTAGCATGCATCTTGCCATCTCCACAATGGTGTGATTCCTACGTTCCACAACACCGTTTTGCTGAGGTGTGTGAGGCGTCGTCAATTGACGCTTGATCCCTTTGCTCTTGCAAAAGTCTTCAAACTCCTTTGAGTTGAACTCACCACCACCATTTGTTCTAAATTTCTTCACACTTTTCCCTGTTTCATTCTCAATAAGTTTTAGCCATTCTTTAAACTTACCAAAAGCTTGAGCCTTATCACGAAGGAATTACACCCACGTCTTCCTACTATAGTCATCGACAATCAACATAAAATAAAAAGATCCCCCCAATGCCTGTGTAGGCATCTTAGCATACAAGTCAGCATGCACCAACTCTAGAGGAGCCTATGCTCTATTCTTACTTTCTTGTGGAAATGCCTTTCTCTGTTGCTTGCCCATCATACAAGCTTCACATGGTTCCTTCAATTCAGTTATTGTAGGTAGGTGAGCAACCATACCTTGCTTTTGCATCTCCTTCAACACTGCAAATCCGATATGTCCAAACCTTTCATGCCAAAGCTTACTTGTACCCACTCCAGCGTTGCCTGTAAGAGCACTTAGCTCATACAGGTTGTTCCTTCTTTCTCCTTTGCTAACAACTGTGCCAACACTATCAAGAATTTCTGCACCTGTCTTCTTGAACCTCACTTCATGACCAAGATCAATTATGGTAGCAACAACTGATAACAGATTTCTCCTGATTTCGGGAACATACAACACATTTGAAAGCTTTTTGACTTCACCATCTGCAGCAAAAAAAGAAATAGTACTTATCCCCGCAACAGGGCATTTAGCATCATTTCCAACCGTCACAGTGATGGATTCTTGTAGAGGCTGCATAGAACTATATAGACCTTTCTTGTTGGTCATGTGACGGGAGGCCCTACTATCCAACACCCATGAGTCAGTGGTAAATTCTTCTTCTGCTGAGGAGCACACTTTCTCAATGGTCGCCATGAATAATTCCAACTCTACTTCAGCCGTATTGGTTGTCTCTTTCGCTTTACTTTTAAGGGTACCATTCTTTTCATCTGCCTTCTTGACATGACAATCTGCAATTGCATGTCCTTTCTTCTTGCAGAGAAGCACTCTCCTTAAAACTTGTTCTTGCCGCCCTTCTTCTTTTTGTCACCATCATTTTTGGTGGAAGAACCACCTTTGCCTTCTTTTGCATTGGTAGAGAATGCAACATCTCCATTGTTGCTTCCTTCTTGGGCTTTCAGCCTCAACTCCTCCTCCATCAATAATGCATAAAACTCCTCAAAAGTCAAAGCTTGAGGTCTCACCTGTATTAAGGGCAATTACTAGTCCATCAAAATTTTATGGACAAATCTGAAGACACCTCCGAGCTAGCTCTTCGCTAGTCTTTTGTATCCTAGCGCCAGCCATTTGGTCGCGTAGATTCTTAATCCGAGTGATGAATGCTTCAAGCATCTCTCCTTTAGCAAACTTCTCCACTGCTAGTTGATTCTCCTAGTTTTGAATCCTTGTTTGGTTTTGTGTTTCATACTAACTCCTTAGTACATTCCAAGCCTCTAACGCTTTGGTTGTATGCTGAGTCAAAGTCAAAATAGTGTCAGAACAACTTGTAACTAAGGCACACAATGCATCTGTATTCCTTCGTTTCCAAGCTCATAGAAGATCTGCATTCGGAGGAATCATCACACTAGAATTTGATGGGTCGGGGGTAGGCTGTGGTTCTGCGTCAGTCCCCAGCACATTCTCCAGAAGCTCATAAGAATCAAGGATAGTTGTAATTTTAAACTTCCACAAGGTGTAGTTTGGACCATCTAACTTGCCTTCACTGAAGGTTGGTGGACGAATCCTCAGTGTTTGAATAGCCGGTACAGCAGCACCACCTCCTGCACCGCTTCCTGATGCACCACAACCACTTCTGGAAGTCAACATAGTTTCTCTTTGGTGTTAAAGCCTTTGCCTCTTGCACACTGTTCGATCTCTAGAGCCCCCTGGGCTCTGATACCATGCAAAAAAATTACACGGCGCAGCGAATAGAATCTGAGAAAGAGATAGAGAGTACACAATAGATAAGAGGAGAATCAGTAAATTCTTTAGCTCCAAACAACTGATACAAGGATGGCTCTGTCCACCCGTGCACTTCCACTCTGAAAAGCTTAGATGGCGATCTAGACAAAAGATAAGTGAAGAGCTTAAGGCTAGTTGGAACAACAACTCTGACTAGGTGAAAGATAAATAATCGATGGCTCTGAAGGGGTTTTGCTTTTATAGCCTGCGAAGGTCATTAGGTCCGCCTGACTGACCTACCATATGAACCCTAAATCGGTTTAAAAGAAAACCGGGGGTAAAAAAGGCTTGTGGGAGTTGCAATGAAAAAGGGGTCTTAGAGAGCCCCCTTAGAAGCTTCGAAGAAGCTTCTAAGAAGCTTCTGGGGGCGCGTGATGTAGAATCACATGGAAGAAGGGGAACGTGGACGAGGAGGATTTTGGAGGCCTTAATGATGGGCAGGAGGCAAAATGGTGGCAGCAGTTCCGGTTGGTAGCCATGCCGCCGCTGCCGGCTATCACTAGCATCTCCCTCTCCTCCACTGATGCAGCATGGCAACCATCCTCTCCCTCCTTCCACCCTTTGCATGGCGTTTCGTCACTCTTCCCTCCTTCCTTCACTGATGTAGAACGGCGACTCGTGGCTCTTATGCAGCAACTCCTCCCTGCTTACAACGTAGCACGACACACTGGCAGCGCTGTAGCTCTGCCTCCTCCCTACCTTCCCCCTTAGAGGGTGTTTATATAGGACAAGGGGGGAGAGGGTTCCCTCCCCTACGTGGCCCCCTGTATGCTATCCCCCCTTCTACCTCCTTAGATTCCCATTATAGCCCATCCCCTTCCCTCAGCCACGCTTTGGCTGGGGGAAGGTAAATAATAAAATAATTTACAATAAACCTATTATTATCCTTTTGACCTCCCCCCAAGAGGATGTTCACCTCGGTTATGCAGGTTTTTAAACTTCGGTCCCGTTTTGCCAGTGGAGAGTCATGATACCTTGCGTATAGCTTAAAGATTGTACCATCGGTAACTTCAATGCCAGGATTGTCATTTGCATGAGTCTCACACGGGCTAGTAATATTTTTCAACAGAAATATTACAAAGGGACACTATAAGGATATGGAGGTCGCAAAGAGGAGCCGCCAAACCCTTCTTCGAGCCGTTACGATGAGTGCATTGTTCATTCTTGCTTTGCTTTTCTGTTTTCTCCATCTCTTTTACTTGTTTTTGTTAAAATTCGTGTGTATTGAGAGAGGGAGAGGAAATGAGAGAGAAAGAGAGGGAGAGGGAGAGGGAGAGGGAGAGGGAGAGAGGGAAACATTAAACATAATAGGGAAAGAGAGAAAGAGAGGGAGAGGGAGAGGGAGCGAGAGAGAAAGAGAGGGAGAGGGAGAGGGAGGGAGAGGAAATGACAGAGGGAGAGGGAGAGGGAGGGGAGAGGGAAACATTAAACATAATAGGGAGAGGGAGAGAGAGAGGGAAGATGAGAGAGAGAGAGGAAGAGAGAAAAAGCATTAAACATAATAGGAAAAAACATTAAATATAATAGTAAAAGGGAGAAAGAGAGGGAGAGGGAGGGAGAGGAAATGAGAGAGGGAGAGGGAGAGGGAGGGGAGAGGGAAACATTGAACATAATAGGGAGAGGGAGAGAGAGGGAGGATGAGAGAGGGAGAGGAAGAGAGAAAAAACATTAAACATAATAGGAGAAAACATTAAACATAATAGGGAAAGGGAGAAAGAGAGGGAGAGGGAGGGAGAGGAAATGAGAGAGGGAGAGGAAGAGAGAAAAGGAAATGAGAGAGGGAGAGGAGAGAGAAAAAACATTAAACATAATAGCGAAATAGAGAAATAGAGAGAGAGGGAGAGGGAGGGAGAGAAAGAGAGAAAAGGAAATGAGAGAGGGAGAGGAGATAAGAGAAAAAACATTAAACATAATAGGGAAAGAGAGAAAGAGAGGGCGAGGGTGAGGGTGAGGGAGGGAGAGAAAGAGAGAAAAGGAAATGAGAGAGGGAGGAGAGAGAAAAAATACTAAACATAATAAGGAAAGAGAGAGAGAGGGTGAGGGTGAGGGAGAGAGAGGAAATGAGAGAGGGAGAGGAAGAGAGAAAAGAAAATGAGAGAGGGAGAGGAGAGAGAAAAAACATTAAACATAATAGGGAAAGAGAAAGAGAGGGTGAGGGTGAGGGAGGGAGAAGAAATGAGAGAGGGAGAGGAGAGAGAAAAAATGAGAGAGGGAGAGAAGAGAGAAAAAGAGAGAAAAAACATTAAACATAATAGGGAAAGAGAGAAAGAGAGGGAGAGGGTGAGGGAGGGAGAGGAAATGAGAGAGGGAGAGGAAGAGAGAAAAGGAAATGAGAGAGGGAGGAGAGAGAAAAAACATTAAACATAGTCATGATCATGGTTGTGGTTGTAGTCGTAGTTGTAGTCATAGTCGTAGTCGTAATCGTAGTTGTAGTCGTAGTCGTAGTCGTAGTCATAGTCATAGTCATAGTCATAGTTGTGGTCGTCATCATTATCATCGTAGTCGTGGTCGTGGTCGTGGTCGTGGTCGTAGTCGTAGTCATAGTCATAGTCGTGGTCGTGGTCGTGGTCGTAGTCCTAGTCCTAGTTGTGGTCATGGTCATGGTCGTGGTCGTGGTCGTAGTCGTAGTCATAGTCATAGTCATAGCTGTGGTCATGGTCATAGTCATAGTCATCGTAGTCGTGGTTGTGGTAATAGTAGTGGTTTTCTTGTTTGTTGTTGTTGTTGTTGTAGTAGTAGTAATGGTTTTTTTTATTTTCTTATTGTTGTCTAGTTTTCTTATTTGTTGTTGTTGTTGCAATAGTAGTAGTAATAGTAGTTTTTTTTTCATTTCTTGTTTGTAGTAGTAGTAGTAGTAGTAGTAGTCGTAGTAGTAGTAGTAGAGAGATATATTTTGTTAAAGAAAATGAGAGAGGGGGAGGAAGAGAAAAAAGAAGAAGGAACGAGAGAGAGGGAATAAACATACAACATAATAAAGAAAGAGAAAAAGAGAGAGAGATGGAAGGAGAGGAGATAAATGAATGGATAAAAAATAAAGAGAGAGTGGTGGCGAGGTCCGTTGAGGTCTGGTGCAACACCACGAGATGGGAAACACTCTGATATATATATGTTAATTTGTGGGTGGGTGGGTGGAGACTTTACATGCATTAATTTTTGCTGAGTTACAAGAGAAGAAATCCCTTCTCAAACAATTTAAGAAAGAAAAAAATAATGATAACAAAAATAAATTGTTTGTCATAATGCAGACAAAATGAAAAAGGATGAAGGTCTTGATGTTCAAGATCACGAGACGTATCTTAATCAGCGTGTCCCATGTCCTTGCTCTCAATGTAAGCTGGCAATTAGACGAAAACGTTGATTGTCTATAGAATACGTACAACGCTTTAACACCATATTGGGGAATATGGGAATTTCCCAGAAGTTTGGGACACATGGTCAAATCTTTGGATTTGTCATAACTTGAACACTATAACTCTAAATTGAGCGCTCTATAGCTCAATAGATTCCATTTTTCAAGCGCTTTCCAATGATAGGTCACATCATATGGTTTTGAGAAACTTATAGGCATGTTATCCGGGTGCCACCTTTTTAGTATTCAAAAAATGGAAATTGGGAGATTCCCAAACTCATTAATATTGTGTTCTTTGGAAAGTTTCAATCTGAGATCATTGATCAGGCGATCTTGGATTTTCAGCAAATAGTAAGAAAAGTTAATATCAATCATGCATTGTACTCACATGTTAATTGAATACTATATACAAAAAGTTTTGGTGTGGCTGGCAAATTTTCTATCCAAGGAGCTGACATCTCGTCCCAAGGAGGAGTGCACCCTTTGCGGTCAATTAGAAGAGTTTGTGGGTGTGCAATGGATGGAGTGCTTGAGCCAATCCACCACTTGGAAGGTACTATCCAATCTATATTGTCAATACTAGAGGAGAAAGGCAGCCTTCTAAACCTACCTACAATCTTAGAGCCTGAGATGGAGGCAATGATCGATGCATTGATTCCCATGGATGTCGAGACTTCTGATGTGCATCCATACTATTCTATGATCTGTCCTGAGTATCTCACCTAAAGACACTACTTGCACTCCTAAGTGTGCAAGAAAAATACGGGTGGAGCGATGCGAGTGTGACCGAGTTGTTCAAGTACCTTGTACGTACGCTTCGTTGATTTCTTTTCAACACTATAATTAAAAACATTTGTGCTTTTTCAATGTGTTTTATGATTTTTTTCAGGTTACTGAAATATCATATATTACCACCTACAAATACCACACCTGAGTCTCTTGATGATGCATGATATGTTTTACGAAAGCTTGGCAGCATGGACTACAACAACATCTATGCATGTATCAACGATTGCATACTGTTTCGAGGAGAATATGAGACTATGAAGACATGTCCAAAGTGTGGTGCTCACAAGTATCGATAGGATTTACAAGGGCAAACCATCCCTCAAAAAGTTATTAGACACTTTCCGCTTATCCCTCGCATAAACCACATGTTTCGTACGTCCAGCATGGTGAGGTTGACAACATGGCATGCACAGAATAGCTTCACAGATGGAGTTCAACAAATATCAGAGGATTCATGCACATGGAGCCACATTGACTCTACTTTCCCAGGCTTTTCTTGAGAGCCAAGGAATCTTCGACTTGGTCTTGCAATGGATGGTATGAACCCATTCATTCTGCGCTCAACTCCTTGCAGTGTGTGGCTATAGTCCTTGTCAACTACAATATCCATCCATGGCTTTCTACGAAGAAAGGACATCTCATCCTTAGCTTACTCGTCCCTGGCCACTATAAAGTCAAAAATATGGACGTGTATCTTCTTCCATTAGTCGATGAGCTTAAGATTTTGTGGGAGGACGGGGTCACCGTGCAAGATATGAGTAAGCGTGATGGTCGACGGTCCGCCAATATTCGAGCCATTCTCATGTGAAAAATGCATGAATTTCTGGGATTCGGAGAGTGCTCAGTTAAATAGGCTTCCGTTCTCGTTGCTAATATCTATCATAGCTCGTTCAAGTTTTTCTTCACTGGATAGAGGTGTTAGAATAGGTTTGGTTACCTCAGGCTATCATGCATGTCCATTGTGCGGGCCACAGTTAGACTCCTGAAGGTCATGAACCATGAAGAAGATGGTATATCAAGGACACGCTACTTTCTTGCCAGAGGTTCATGAACTCAACGAAGGTTTTCTTGGATGACCTCCAACACGTATGAATGCCGCAAGCTGGTACAAGTTGAAAATGGTCCACGCAAAGTCACATCCAAACGGAATTGGACAATTCTTGGTTTTCTACGAGTTGCCATATTGGACCCACTTATAGATCAACCACTCGTTGGATGCCATGTATATTTTCAAGAATGTGGCAGCTTGCCATTTTCCCATATCACACGAAAGAGAGACACTATAGGGGCAGGAATGGATTTGAAGGAGTGTTGATGGTCGCATGCAGCTACCTCGCGCTCCTTGGGTTTTGTCCACTAAAGAAGAGCACATTGTGAAGTAAATAGTCAAGTCTATCTGTACTCTGACGGGTAAAATGCATTCTCTCAGGTTTGCGTTTTCTAAAGATGATCAATTATCAAGGCTAAAATCCCATGATTGGCATAATATATGTCAAGTTTGTACTACGAATGGATTATAATTGGTGTGCGCATTTTGCTATTTGGAGTGTAGTCATTATTCATAATGCTTTCTCATTTGTGGCAATTTGTACTACCAATCGTGATCACAGGATGCCTTACTCCAGAAATACGTGGGGCCATTTATAGGTTGTTGACTTTAGTGCAATGGATCTCACAGAAGGAGATTAAGACATCCTCTATTGAATCTACAAGGCGGGGAGTAGTAGAGACGGTTTGTCTCTTTGAGAAATACTTGCTATCAGCATACTCACGATACAAATCCACCTTCTTGTGCATCTTGTAGATGAAGTGGAGATTGGTGGACCTGTCCATATGTGATGGATGTTCTTCTCGGAGCACTTCATGAAAACCCGAAAAGGCTTTGTGCAACAATGAGCTCGGCCAGAAGGTAGCATGGCTGAAGGTTGGTTGGTGTCTGAGGCGCTAGTGCATATTTCACAATGGCTACCAAGGGTGGATCCAGACAACAATATGCTATGGTCGCTGAAGGATGATGATAGACTGACCGAAGATGTGGTGGTTGGAAAAGGGATAGAAAGAAGAATGGATGTTGCAATTGAGGAGGAAGTGAGTCGCTTTTGTATGTTGCCCATGCCTCTATGGAGACGTGGCGAGCAAGCTAGGCAAGATCGAGAGGAAGCGCAATCAAAATTTTGACGTAGTATGCACCATCGACCAATTCAATATCCTGAGGGCATGGAGGAGATGCTGCGGTTCATGTCAACGCGATGGTTGCGTGGAGCTTTGACCGCATCGTCTCGCAAAGGGGTGGAGGTCTCAACCGAGGAGTGGGAATTCTTGAGGGTATGTAGTCCAAAGGTGATGATGTGTTTAGGATTTGTCGTATCTATATTTTATATGCGACAACTAATTTGAGTGTTTCAATGTACAGTTCAAAATATATAGTGCAACATGGTTGCATGGATGACATTTTTGCATGGAGGGTATTGACAAAATGCACTCCACAACAGACTGTCGTATCATGGCAAGATTCGAGCAAAAGAGCCGACGATAAGCAATGTATCCAAACATGGTTATAGATGAGATAGAGTATTTTGGAAACTTACAAAGTATTATTATGGTGGATTACCATAGCTTCTCCATAATACTATTCGATGTGTAGTGGCTCAAAAAAGTGGTACTTGAAGGAGCTGGAGCGACAGCTCCACGAGGTCCATCTGGATTTCTCAAAATAGATTCCAAAAAAAAATGGACGGATTTGCGCGACACCTTTGTGTTGTGGGCCCATTGTGAGCAGGTGCATGAACTCATTTGTTTGTTAATTATATTACGACATGGTACATGTCACAATAGTTTAATCTCTCTTGTACGTGTTTGTGAACAAGTATTCTTCCATCCAAACCCCTGACAACCTCAATGGTGGTATGCTATACCTTTATCTCCCCCAAGTGCGAGAGTATATGATCAAAGTGATGTTTCGAGCATAGATGAGGACAATATGCAAATAGAGAGGTCGATATTGCAAGGGGTGGAGGCCACCGAAAGCTTGGAGCATATAGAGGAGCGAGCATCGAGTAACAATGATGGAAATACAGGACTCCAAGAAATCTTTGAGAACAAGGTGGACTCATCCTTTTGTGGTGACATGTCTATCGACTTTCCAGTATATGCAGAGTTGTGTCATGAGACATGGAACCATAGGATACTTCAAACTTAGAGCATCCACTTACTCAATTTGTTGACTAATCACTTATAAGGGTACATAAGATATGCATTTCAAGTGATATTATTTTTTAAGGATTTATATTACTGTGCTTTGTATGATTTAAATTGATTATGCTAACATCATTTTTTGTCTGTGCAGGTGACCTTTGTGGATACTTAGATAATCAGATGAGTCAAGGGATAAGCGATCCGGACTTGTAGGATATGTTCACACATATGTCTCCATATCAGATGGTGAGATTCAGAGACATGGTAGACCAGGAGCTGTCTCGGACATCATCAGGTCGTCGCTCTATTAGATCTACTTCAGTACAATTAGATGCTTCATCTTCGAGCTGACAAGGTCGATGCTCCCGACTTGGGCCAGAGGGAGGGAGTGCTTCTGACTTGGGCCAGAGGGAGGGAGTGCTTCAGGGTCAGGGGGATGCTGCAAAGATATGGAGGTAGTGAGCCCGCAATTGGCACGCGATACAGGTACTACTCCTTTCTCTCATGGCGGTTCTAGAGAGCATGGCTCATGTGGTTCTTGTGGAGGCACGGATGCGGTGTCTCCGCCTCATCGTTGTGCTCGAGTTGCATCACCTCCAGGATTTGTCACACCTGTAGGACTACTCCAGTTACTTGAGCTTTTGCTCAGTCATCCGCAGTGGCACCCCTATGGGTGCTACACCGATAGATACTACCCCGATCAGTACACCAGATGTACATGGGTCTCTTGGATCTGCCCAAGAGCGTGGTCGCAAGTGGGAGAGGACCCATCTTAGGCATACCCTCGAGGGGTATGCCTATCTTATCGATGATAGATCAGGAGCCATCATCATGAATGATGAAGGGAGGAGGGTGATGGCTCGCATGAGAGAGTTGTGCCAACACGTTTTCCGACACAATGTCTTAGATCATTGAAAAAAAATACTGGAGGGGAGCAAGGACCACATAGTAGCATCCTTGCATGAGGAGTTTCCAGTTCCAGCCACAACAGATAGGTTTTCTACGGGCTGGATGATGGAGTGCATGCGTGCGTATATGTCACATAGACGATCGAATGCATGCAAGGCACTCAAGAGTGGGGTTGCAAAGCCCGAGTGGCTAGGCGTGGAGGACTGGCATCGACTGAGGGAGGAGGCTACAGATTCCCCAGGACATTGGAGACAGTAGCATCAAGCGGCGAGGGCATGACTAGAGGCCGGAGTGGTCCATCATCTTGGGAGTGGCAGCCACATGACATATTTGGAGGACTTTATAAGTTTTCCTTTTGTTTTGCTTGCTTATTTTTTTTCAATATCCTTTGTACTGACAATCATGTTTCAAACAATTAGTATTTTGTTTCCTTTGCAGCACTCTATTACAAATCGCAACCCGAACGACCTTGAGACTTGATATGTAGAGAGGCACAGTCTCACTGCATTGATCAACCAATTGTATAGACGCGAGGGCCCTGTAAATCACTCATATTTCTTGTCCGTAGTTACCATGTTTAATTTGAATGCATTATTGTATGGAGGTCTGACGTGTAGTTGTTTTTATTTTTGCAGAGTCTGTTCGATGCTCCTTTATGGTAGGACGAGCTTTCGAATGACAAGGATGTATAGCTTGCCTTGGATCCCTGGAGCTCACACACCCTTCTTTTTTGGTCGCCTGATCTGTGTACGCATTTTCTACGTAGTAGTGATATCTTACCATGATTGTACCAGTCACTTTCATTATGCGATCATGTATTTATTTCATGTATCAGTGTTATGATTTAAGTACACTTTTTCTTTATTTACACGAGCATTGTACATAGTGTAGAAACTATTTTATATGGCCCAAATAAAGCGCATAGTGCTATATATGGTAGGGTAGCTCCTATTCGTGATCCGCTAGCATTGGTGACTACTAGAAAGAATGATTTATTAAAATCAGATAATTGCAAAACTGGTGCACATGTTAAGCATGTTTCAGTAAATCAAAAGACTTTTATTGGTTGTCAAACCAATGATACACAACACCTTTCTTTAACAATTTCGTCAAAGACAATGCAAGCAATGAAAATTTTCTCACAAAATTTCTATAAAAGCTGGAAAGACCTAAGAAATAATATAACATTGCACATTTTTAGGGATCATTGGCCAATTAAAAATTGCCTCTATCTTTTTAGGATCAACACAAATACCATAAGAAGAAACCATGTGACCTAAGTATTTAATTTGGGTTTGGAAAAAATCACTCTTGTCAGGATTAGCATATAATTGATTCTCTTTAAACAATTTGAAAATCAAATATAGATATTCACAATGCTCATTCTCATTCTTACAGAAAAACAATATATCATCAAAGAGAACAAGCACACAATTTTGATACTTAAAAAATACACAATTCATCGTATGACTGAATGTAGCTAGTGCATTGGTCAAACCGAAAGGCATAACATGAAATTCATAATGACCAAACTGAGTTTAAAATGCAGACTTGAAAATATCAAGTGCATCCAATCGTACTTGATGATATCTAGATTTGAGATCTATCTTGCTAAAAATAGTAGCTCTTTGTGGTTTATCCATGAGGTTTTCTACCCTAAGGAATTGATATCTATTCTTAATAGTGATCTTGTTTAGGGCATGATAGTCAATGCACATCCTATAGGTATTATTTTTCTTGTTAACTAATAGGACAAGTGCACCAAAAGGTGAACTACTGGGCCTAATGAGTCGTTGGTTCAAAAGTTCTTCAACTTGTCCTTGGGTTTCTTTTTGTTCAATCTGATTGTGTCTATAAGGTGCTTTACATGATGGTGGTTGAGAATCTGCAATTAAGTCTATTTTATGGTCTTCGAGACATGTAGATGGTAAACCTAGAGATAAATCAACAATAAAATAATCTTTAAATTGTGAAAGAAATTGTGCATGCCTAGGATGCATATGATTTTTCTTAGCTTCAATTTCATTCACCCATACTAAGTATGATTTGGTATCTTTTCTCAATGCACATTTAGCCTGTGTATGACTAAGCAGTGGAAAATTATCAAAGGTATGAAATCCATGTAGTGTGTTTTGGTTTTCGTTAAGATGAATTTTCATGGAATGTGTGGAATAATCTATGTCGGGATTATATTTGTGACACCAAGGCATTCCCAAAATAATATCACTAGCTTGCTTGAAAGGCACAACCAAGAAATTTATGTGTTCAACATAATCACCGATTTTAATCTCTAAGTCATGAACTTCTTGTGTACCATTGTATCTAGTGTAGTAGGTAAATTCAATTCTTTTACCAACTTTGTGGAAATAAAATCATGCATACTTCCATCATCATGCAAAAAAATCTTTTCTTGACCATGCATAAAATATTTCATCGTTAATAATGAATGAGGATTTGGCATACTTGGTAAAGTATCTGAAGCATTGATGATATCATCATCATCTTCAGTGAAGTCTAACATATCTTCATGTTCTTCATCTTCAATTTCTCCCAAATGATTGATTTGAATAGCTTGTTTCTTGGATTGACAGTTCATTGCTAAGTATCCAGGTTGATGATACTTGTAGCAAACTATAGTCTTTGCTTTGGAGACATTATTGGTAAGGGCTGGAAAGTTTGGTATGTTGGGATTTGGTTGGAGAGAAGGCTTAGGGTTTGAATTTTTGTTTGATGGTAAAGCAAGAGGTCGAGTCCAGGGTTTGTGAAAGGAAGAAGGAATAAAGTGATTTTGATTGAATCTTTGGAAGTTAGAATTGAATTGCTTTGTACCAAAGTTACCATTAGTAAAAAATTGTTGCGGTTGCTTTTCTCATCCATGAATTTTATCTTCCGCATCATGCGCTAAAGAAATCGCATCCTCCAAAGTCTTTGGCTTGAACATATTCACTTCCGCATAGAAGTGACCAAGCAAACCGGACATATACTTCCACTTGTGGATCACCTTAGGAACATCTTCAAGCATTCAAAGTTGTAGTAAGGCACTCTAGAAATGCTCAGTGTATTGCGGGATGGATTCATGATCTCTTTGTTGCAGGAGATCCCAATGTTTGATTGTTTTTTCATGGAATTGAGGTGGAATGACATTCTGCAAAAATGTCTTTTGAAAGGCCTCCCAAGTAGAGGGACAATCAAGACTTTGCAGACAACAGTCCACCATAATGATGCTATGTATACTAGATGGTTAGTGAGATGCATTTAAGTTTCTCTGTTTCAGCATATTGCTATTCATGAAAATAGTCATTAAACAGACTGATGAAAGCAAGAACAAATTTGTCGTCATGTTACCCATTAAACGTATGGAATTTGAAATTTCTTTTACTTATCTTGCCTTCTTTTCTGAGAGACTATGCATTGAGTGTCACGTCAATCGTACGTCGAATAATATCTTTGGGTTACGCTCCATCTTGATCGACAGTGGATCGTTGAAGTGTAGCCAATTGTGCTTGCAAATTTTGACATGCTCTTTGCTCTTCTTGAAGTTGCATCATAATTAGATCCAATTTTTGCTCCATAGTCGTCTCTGGAAAATCACCTTCGCCCATAAAATCTACCATGTTTTGATTGAACATCCTGCAAAAAAATCTCAAACAACCCCACACACTACAAATCTCGTTCGAAGGACGAGCATAGCTCAAATTTGGATTTACAAGGCTTTTTTTTTGGGTGCGGAAATTGATGACATGTCTTCTTTCAAGCTAAAAGTTATTCCGCATAGATTGGGTATGACAGCCTGCTTGCTGTGAATCAACTCTGCCAAATTGTAGGTGTGAATAGAGGCTTGTTGGGTCTAAAAAACTAGTTCGGGAGTAACACAGTGTGAACACCCGCTCGATAAGAGATTCTAGATTGAATTTTAAGCTTTAGTAAATATTAGAACTTTAAGCTTTAAAGAAAAAGCTTAATAATTTTAATCAATCATTCCACGACGGCAATAGCTTGACGACAGACTCGGTGGCGGCGATCAGTACGTCCTCCCATCGCAAATCGTTGAAATTCATAGTCTTAAGCTTATTAAGCTTATTAATTAAAAAACAATAATCTTCCTTCTTTGCTTCTCTATCAACAAAAGACTTATAGAGGATCTTCAGAGGTTGTCCTCCGCCTCCTACGAGAGGTCCTTTGCGATCTGAGAGCACAACAGGGGGTTATTCACCGCCATGAGCATGCCTATATTGATGTTCCAGCCTGTAGAGCCCGTTCTTTCTAGGAGCTTTGCCTTCCTGCAAGATGGTAAGCGATTGGAAGCCCTTGATCTCAGCTTTTTCTCTGCTACCACTAATGCACAAATCGGGTGTTGTATGCACACGTAGTGAACGCCAAAAGGTCCCCAAGAACAAAGAACTCTACAAAAGCTTCATAAAGGCAAAAAGAGATTTTGCATGACAAGAGACAAGAAGACCAATTGGATGCAATCTTCCCCCATGCCTTGTGTGAGTGCTTCACAAGGCATGTATTTATAGATCTATTAATCTTCAAGCTCAAAAATAGTACACTTTACAATTAGTATGCTTTTGGCTTTTGTGTTTGATTTTTCCCAAATAAAGACTAAAGCGTTTGGGCGTCCCAAAAGTCGAGCTGTGCCTAAATACAATATCAAATAATTGAATATTTAACCGAGCACCTATGTATATATAAAATAATAAATATTTATCAAGCACTTTAATAAATAAGCGCGCCTATATAAATATTGACACCATGCCTTTAGTGATAAGGTGCATGCCCATAAAAAAATAATAATTCTTCTAGGTATTTTGAATTCATAGCATTGCACACTACTTCCCAACGCCACCTCTACTTGCTCTATATATCAACTAAAGCATTCACAATTGTTAGAAAATAATAAGATAAAACCCACAAAAGTGAATACCTAGCAGTCTTCAACTACAAAATAATTAAATAGGTTGTGTTAACCCAACTCGAGATGGTGGAGAAAGATGGCAAAAAAAGAAAGGAAAAAGTTGGTAAAAGATGGAAAAAGAGCAAAGACATGCAGGTGGCCTCTAAAGCTCAGCTGGGGCAAAAAGTGCAATTTTAAATGAAAGGCACCTCAAAAAGCTCTAAATACTCTTGTAAAAGAGCGCCAGGCTCTCTCTTGTGCCAAATATAAAATATTAGACGGGTGTAGGCTAGAGGCATAAGGCTCCAAGAGGGAAATAGAGAAAGGACCTTGCCACAATGGCTAATCATGTAAAAAAAGAGATGCGTGCCCATGGGAATTTAGGGTTTTGTATATAAAATCCAAAAAGTGAATGAGAGCTCATTCCTTGGTGTGTGGCTAACAAGAGTTCTCTTCTTCTTCTCTTCTTCTCTTCTCCTTTCTTGTGTGTTCTCTTGAGAGAGGGAGTGTGAGAGTGTAAGCGAGTGAGTGTGTGGGAGTGAGGGATCAAGAGGGTGAAGCTCTTCACCATCTCCTCTTCTCTTCTTCTCTTCTCTTCTCTTCTCTTCTCTTCTCTTCTCTTCTCTTCTCTTCTCTTTTCTCGCGTGCGTGGCTATGGTGGATGGAGCTTGGAGATGGAAGAGGCTTGAGGATGCTTGAGCTAGCATCTAGGATTGTGGAGCTACCGATGTGTGTGAGAGAGGAGGAAACTCATTTCGGCATCAAGGTAAGCTCACTACACTCGTAGGATCGATGGTGCATTGGCTAGGTGAGAGATAGCCATTAGAGCTCGCATTGAACACTTGAAACAATAAGCGGTCCATGGTTCTTGGCCATTGAGCGAAAGCTCCCACATTTTTGTTCTGTTGTTGCGGGGACCACGGATTCAAGCTTGAGCACTTGTGTACCTCATACGCATCGAAGTAAGGGATTCATCCCTGAATTGGAGCTTGAGATAGGTAGGAAGTTGGGTTTTTTTAAATCTTTGAAGCAAGTAAGTATTTAGGGTTTTTTTTTGTTTGATGATTGTAAAACATGGAGAAATCATTTCAGTTTTTTGCTTTCGATTCTTGTTGCATTTAGTATAGATTAGGACTAGGAAATCGAATCAAAAAAGGGCAAGGTTTACCGTTGCAAAATAGGGCAAAACATGGCACAAATCATGCAAAAAAAATGGCAAAAAGATTGCTTGGATGCTTAATGTTGACAAATGAGTGATTGGGAGTGTCCAAACCTTACCTAAGAAGGGGTTTAAGAGGCAAGAGGTCGAGGGAGAGCTCATTTGCAACCCTTGCATAGAGAGAGAGAGAGAGAGAGCCCACAGAGAATCGATTCGATCTTGTTGCCGGAGAGCCTACTGATTGCTTCAGGTATATCAATCACTTCCCCTTGCACCCTAGTTGTGATCTCAAAGGTTGTGCGTGAAATGATTAGCTAAATTGTCAATATTGATTAAAATTGCCTCTGCGCTTCCGCATCGCGCGCAACTCGGCTCGTCCGAGCGGCCGGGGCTTCTAGGCCAAGTCCCAGAATCGACCCTCGGCCCTTTGTCTTTTGGCCAGACTCGGCCCCAAAACCCTACTCGGCCCATCTGAGTGATGACGATTCTAGGCCGAGTCCCAAAATCGGCCCTCGGCCCACCACTTGACTCGGACCACCTGACTCGGACACCTACCACTCGGCCCATCTGAATCGACCATTCTGACCAACTTTGGAATGTGAAATACGCGGGATCTAGAGCATGGTAGATGCGGAGGTTGAAAGAGGAAAAACAAACTCATGAAGACATTGACCCTGACTAGGACAAATTGTTACACAAGTAAATTAGGTTCCAAGATTGAGACTTGGACTCATAAACACAATCTTGTGTATTGACTGTGACATGACACTTTATAGGAAAGAAAAGAGTACTATCATTGGCGCATTAGAAAAAGAGTGCAAGTAGAATGCTTTATAGGATTTGAGTGGTGGTACTTTCTCCTACTGTGCATATGGGATTTTGGTCCTGAGCCCTCACTGCTCCTCACAAAGGGACTAAAGTATGTGTGATTGCAAATATGTCAACACCCCTCCTCAATCACAACCAAAAGTACAAAGTGTGTAGAGGCTTCAGTGAAAGCAACACCTCCAAAGTGTGGGCACACCATAAACATGGCAAAAACAATAGAGGCTGTCACACAAAAGGCTAAGTGTCACTACCATAAACATGATTGACATCGAGAGGCTGTAGCAGGGGCCTCACAAAGTGTACAGAGGCTGTAGTACAAGGATAATTGAGGAGTTCACAAGTTTATGTCTGACACATTAGGGCTAGGAAATACACAGCTAAAAAAAGTCTATCTGAATAGAAGGACTGATGAGGTTGGTCCTTCTCTTGGTGGCCTTCTTATTCTTCCTTTTCTCCATTTTCTTCTTCTTCTTTGACTGCAACTAGATAGGCCTTTTGGGACCTCTTTCTGGCATGGCAGAACTTCTCTGTGTGTCCGGTCCTTTTGTAGAACTCACAGAAGAGCTGATCCTTCTTGCCTTTGTACTTGTTGCCAACATACAATGCATGCTCATCTCTAGAGCACTACAAGAAAACACAGGTATAGCGATGGCGGGTAGCAACGCAGGAATAGTGCCGTCGCTATTTGCATCACAAATGCGATGCAAATAGCGACACCCCACAGGGAAAAAAAAGCGGGATGAAACCCGAGCCCGTTTCATTTCGCGCATTCGTGAAACATTTCGAGAGGGAGAGCGAGAGAGAGAGCGGCCGTTTTGCATAAAGGGTGAGAGAGATAGAGGAAGAAGGCTTGCGGCCATTGCCGCCGCCACCGCCATTCTGAAGGAGAGGAGGAGTCACTGACGCGAAGAGGAGCCGCCAAACCCTCCTGCAAATGTTTACCATAAGTCCATTCTCTCTCTTTTTTACTTGTTTAGGGTTTAATTTGTGTATATTGAGAGAGGGAGAGGAAATGAGAGAGAAAGAGAGGGAGAGGGAGAGGGAGAGGGAGAGGGAGAGGGAGGGGGAGGGAGAGAAAGAGAAAGAGAGGGAGAGGGAGGGGGAGGGGGAGGGGGAGGAAATGAGAGAGGGAGAGGGAGGGAGAGAAAGAGAAAGAGAAAGAGAGGGAGAGGGAGAGGGAGAGGGAGAGGGAGAGGGAGAGGGAGAGGGAGGGAGAGCGCATTCTCTCTCTCTTTTACTTTTTTTAATATAATTTGTGTATATATATTGAGAGAGGGAGAGGGAGAGGGAGGAAATGGGAGAGGGAGGGGGAGGGGGAGGGAGGAAGAGAGAGAGAAAGAGAGGGAGAGGGAGAGGGAGGAAATAGAAGAGGGAGGGGGATGAAATGAGAGAACGAGAGGGAGGGAGAGTGTATTCTCTCTCTTTTTTATTTTTTTAATATAATTTGTATATATTAAGAGAGGGAGAGGAAATGAGAGAGAAGGAGAGGGAGAGGGAGGAAATGAGAGAGGGAGAGGGAGGGAGAGAGAGATAGAAAGAGAGGGAAATTAAAGAGAGGGAGAGGGAGGAAATGGGAGAGGGAGGGGGAGGAAATGAGAGAGGGAGAGGGAGGGAGAGAGAGAGAAAGAGAGGGAGAGGGAGAGGGGGAGGAAATGGGAAAGGAAGAGGGAGGGAGACAAAGACGGAGAGAGAGAGAAAGAAAGGGGGAGGGAGAGGGAGGGAGGGAGAGGAAATGAGAGAGGGAGAGAGAGACATTAAACATAATAGGGAAATGAGAGAGGGAGAGGGAGAGAGAGAGGGAGGGAGACATAAAACATAATAGGAAAATGAGAGAGGGAGAGGAAATGAGAGAGGGAAAGGGAGAGGGAGACGGAGAGGGAGAGGGGGGGAGATGAAAACATAATAGGGAAACGAGAGAGGGAGAGGGAGGGAGAAGAAATGAGAGAAGGAGAGAAAGAGAGCAAAAGGAAATGAGAGAGAGAGAGAGAAGAGAGAAAAAAAGAGAGAATGAGAGGAGAGAGAAAAAGAGAGATGTTAAACATAATAGGAAAAGAGAGAGAGAGGGTGTGGGTGAGGATGAAGGTGAGGGAGGGAGAGGAAATGAGAGATGGAGAGGAGAAAGAAAAAGAAATGAGAGAGAGAGAGAGGAGAGAGAAAAATCATTAAATCTAATGGAAAAAGAGAGAAAGAGAGGGTCAGGGTGAGGGAGGGAGAGGAAATGAGAGAGGGAGAGAAAGAGAGAAAAGTAAATAGGACCTTACAATAAGCTCATCCTAGGCTCATAGGGGTTAGGCCGATCCTCAAAAAACCTAAGGGATATATGGCTAGAGAGCCCTAGCATACTTGTGCCTCCTAGCATAATGTTCTTCTTGCAAAGAGACCTCTCATACAGGGGGCTTGTCCTAGCCTCCATCACGCAAATATACAATGAAGGCAATCAGCCTATTAGTATGAAAAACATTCATTTTTCATAACATAATCCCAAAAATAACTTTGGATATTCCATAAAAATCAATCTCTTCTTAAAAAGACAAATACAGAAAACTAAAACAGCATCATTCATATATATGCTTCGCAAAACTAAAACCGCATCACCACAAGATCTCTTAGGAAACTCATCTTCAACTATCAATTTTAATTAATAAATATAATATAAAATCACTTGCAAGGAATGACACTCTTTTATCATCAACCCTCTTTCTTTCTTAGAATAGTCTTAGGAACAAATTTATGCTCTAACAAGCATATATTTGAGCATAATAACTATTTTAAGGTTTATTCCATGAGTAGTAGTAGTATATATGCAACCATCAAGCTAGAGATCAGGGTTTGGCATCTGTGGAGATCCCAATCTCATGCCCTCATAGAGATTGTAGTGTGCAATAGTGTGGAGAGAAGATGCGTGAGTTGTAAATGGTAAAGGAGAATTCTATTGATGATGGAGAGAAGAGGAGGTGAATCGCCAATCCTATTCTTAGTGAGTGCAACCTACCCATAGTCATGGTGGTCGTGGTCATGGTTGTGGTCATGGTCGTCATCATGGTCGTGGTAGTCGTAGTCATAGTCGTAGTCGTAGTCATAGTCATAGTCATAGTCGTAGTCGTAGTCGTGGTCGTGGTCGTGGTTGTGATCATAGTCGTATTTGTAGTCATGATCGTGGTGGTCGTGCTCGTGGTCATGGTCGTGATTGTGGTCATGGTCATGGTCATAGTTGTGGTCGTGGTCCTGGTCGTCATAGTCGTGGTCGTAGTCGTGGGTCGTGGTTCTGGTCGTCCTAGTCATAGTCATGGTTGTGGTCATGGCCGTGGTCGTAGTTGTAGTCATAGTTGTGGTCGTAGTCGTCGTCATAGTCATAGTCATAGTTGTGGTCATGGTCGTGGTCGTGGTCGTGGTCGTGGTCATCGTGGTCATAGTCGTAGCCGTGGTCGTGGTCATGGTCGTGGTTGTAGTCGTCGTGGTCGTGATCGTGGTCATAGTCGTAGTCATGGTCGTAGTCATCGTCGTGATTGTCGTCATCATCGTGGTCATGGTCATGGTCGTGGTCGTAGTCGTAACATAGAAAAAGAGAGAGAGATGGAAGGAGAGGATAACAATTTAAGAAAGAAAAAAAAAAGAGAGAGATGAAAGGAGATGATAACAATTTAAGAAAAAAAAAGAATGATAACAAAAACAAATTGTTTGTTGTAACGTAGAAAAAATGGAAAACGATAAAGGTCCTATTGTTCAAGATCGCGAGGCCTATCTTAATCAGCATGTCCCATGTCCTTGCTCTCAATGCAAGCTAGCAATTAGATGAAAACATCGATTGTCTATAGAACACGTACGAAGATTTGGCAAGTTTCTGAGATCATTGATCAGGCGATTGTGGATTTTCGGCAAACGGTAAGAAAAGTTAATATCAATCATGCATTGTACTCGCAAGCTAATTGAATACCATATACAATAAGATTGGGTCTCACTGGCAAATTTTCTATCCAGGGAGGTGATGTCTTGTCCCAAGGAGGAGTGCACCCTTTGTGGCCAATTAGAAGAGTTTGTGGGTGTACGATGGATGGAGTGCATGAGCCAATCTACCACTTGCAAGGCCAATCTATACCATCAATGCCAAAGGAGACAGGCAACCTTCCAAACATACCTACAATCTTGGAGCCTGAGATGGAGGCAATGATCGATGCATTGATTCCCATGGATGTCGAGACTTTTGATCCACTTAGAGAGGAAGCATCCATACCATTATATGATGGGTGCCGAGTATCTCACCTGAAGACACTTCTTGCACTCTTAAGTGTGCAAGCAAAATACGGGTGGAGCGACACGAGTGTGACCAAGTTGTTCAAGTACCTTGTGCATACGCTTCGTTGATTTCTTTTTCGGCACTATTATTAAAAATATTTATGCTTTTTCAAGGTGTTTATGATTTTTTTCAAGTTATTGAAATATCATATATTACCACCTGCAAATACCATGTCTGAGTCTCGTGATGATGCACGACATTTTTTACGAAAGCTTGGCATGGACTACAACAACATCCATGCATGTATCAACAATTGCATACTATTTCGAGGAGAATACGAGACTATGGAGACATGTCCAAAGTGTGGTGCTCAGAGGTATCGACAGGACTTCCAAGGGCAAACCATCCCTCAAAAAGTTCTCAGACACTTTCCTCTTATCCCCCGCATAAACCACATGTTTTGTATGTCTGGCATGGCGAGCTTGACAATGTCGCATGCGCAGAATAGGTCCACATATGGAATTTAAGGAATATCAGCGGATTCACGCGCATGGAGCCACATTGACTCTACCTTCCCAAGCTTTGCTTGAGAGCCAAGGAATCTTTGGCTCGGTCTTGCAATGGATGGCGTGAACCCATTCATTCTGCACTCAACTTCTTACAGTGTGTGGCCTCTATAGTCCTTGTCAACTACAATATCCCTCCATGGCTTTCTACGAAGAACGGACATCTCATCCTTAGCTTACTCGTCCCCGGCCGCTACAAAGTCAAAAATATGGACATGTATCTTCGTCCATTAGTCGATGAGCTTAAGATTTTCTAGGAGGAGGGGGTCATTGTGCAAGATATGAGCAGGCGCGATGGTTGGCGGTCAGCCAATATTTGAGCCAATCTCATGTGGACGATGCATGACTTTCTAGGATTCAGAGAGTGCTCACGTGAACAAGCCTCCGTTCTCGTTGGTAATATCTATATTTTATCTCGTTCAAGCTTGTATTCACTGGGTCATGGTATTGGAACAGGTCTGGTTACCTCATGTTATTACGCATGTCCATTGTGCGGGCCATAGTTAGACTCCGGAAGATCACGAACCATGAAGAAGATGGTATATCAATGGTGCACAGATTGGATGCACAAAGTGCGCATAGTGAGCGTCAGAAGGTCCCCAAGAACAAAAGAACTCTACTTTTTTCACACAAATCAATGTAGAAAGCTTGCACGACATGAACAAAGAGACCAATTGGATGCAATCTCCCCCCATGCCTTGTGTGAGCGCTCCACAAAGCATGTATTGCATATATTAAACATCTTCAAGCTCAAATAATAGCCCAAATTACAAAATAGCACGCTTTAGCTTTTGAGTTTGCTTTTGTGCCAAATAGAGAATTAAAGCTAATGGGCGCCCAAGAAGTCAGGCGTACCCAAATATAATGTCCAAATACAAATATCTAAATCGTGCACCCATGCGCATACAAAAATAATAAATAAATATCAAGCGCCTTGATAAATAAGCGCGACAAAATATACGCGCCATGTCTAAGACACGTGCCCCTCAAAATATTGATGATAAATTTGAATACACGCTATCCTCCAATGCTTTCCACTGCCACCACTGTAATCTCTACACATCAACTAAAGCATTCACAATCGTTAGTAAAATAATACAATTAAACCGACAAAAGTGAATACCTAGTAGTCTTCACCTACATAAATAAATTGGTTAGAAATCAATCCTAACCTTAATTTATCACAAGTGCACACTCTAAACTCATAAACATTTATTAATTTAAATATGTATTTTGTAGAATCACCCGCTATAGAATCACCCATGTATATACTAAATTAATAAAACGCCCGAAAAGGATAGGCGTCCCCATCGACTTCTCGCACAAAGAATCCACTTTGTGTTTGAGCCCCGGTAATAAAATTTTACGGAATCCACCGTAAAACCTCACGAAATCCACCGTGTAATATGCCTCCTGGCATCATATATTAAATAAGATTTGCTACTTTTACGTAATGCACGTTTAGTCTGAGTATGAGTAAGCAGTGGAAAATTATTAAAAGCGTACATACCATGCAATGTTATTTATTTTCCTTGAAAATAAATTTTAATTGAATGCGTAGAATAATCTATGTCAGAATTATACTGATGACTCCAAGGCATTCCTAAGATAATGTTACTAGACTATAAAGGTACAACTAGGAAATTTCTTCGTTTAGTATATTCACCAATTTTAATTTCTAAGTTATGCACTTCTTGTGTTCCATTATATCTTGTGCCTAGGAATGCAGCTTTAATGCGATAATGTGTAGAAACAGTTCATAAATTCAATTCTTTCACTAACTTTGCAGAAATAAAATCATGTGTGCTACCATCATCATGTAAAATAGTTTTTTCTTTACCATGCATAAAATATTTCATTGTCAACAAAGAATGGGAAGTTGGCATACTTGGTAAAGTATCTGAAGTAGTACCAATGTCGTCATCATCTTCCGTAAAGTCAGGCATTTCCTCACGTTCTTCTTCTTCCATTGCACCAAGATAATTGATATGGACAAGCGGCTTTTTCGATTGACAATTGGATGCTAGATGTCCAGGTTGATGGCATTTATAACAAAATATGGGTTTGGCTTTAGATACATTATTGGTAATGACAGGAAGTTTAGGAATATTGGGATTCGGTTGTGAGGATGGCTTAGGGTTTGGATTGGTGTTTGATAGCAAAGCAGGTGGTCGTGTCCAAGACTTACGGAATGAAGATGGAAGAAAACGACTTTGATTGAATTTTCGAAAATTGAATTGAATTGTTTAGAACCATAGTTACCATTAGTTTGAAATTGTTGTGGTCGCTTGTCTCTTCCGCGAATCTTTTCTTCAGTGTCATGAGCCAAGAAAATTACATCTTCAAGGGTTGTTGGCTTAAACATATTGACTTCAGCATAGTAATGTCCAAGTAGGCCGGACATAAACTTGTGTTTGTGAGTCACTTCGGGTACATCTTCGAGCATGCATAGTTGTAGTAGTGCATTCCAAAAACATTCAGTGTATTGGGAAATAGGTTCACGATCTCTTTGATGTAGAAGATCCCATTGCTTAATGGATTTTTAATGGAATTGAGGAGGAAGAAAATTCTGCAAAAACTTCTTTTGAAAACTCTCCCAGGTAGTGGGACAATCAATGCTCTTGCAAACCACAGTCCACCATAGAGATGCTCGATCAACTAAATGGTTTGTGACACGTTTAATTTTGTCTTTCTCAGCATATGTTTCTTCATGGAAGTAATCATCAAACTGACTAATAAATGCAAGTACAGTCTTTCCATCTCGAGATCCATTGAAAGTACGAAATTTGAAGTTTCTTTTACTTATATTTATTTCTTTGCGGATGGATTGGGCTTCAAACGTCGCATCGATGGTAGGTCGTATAAGATATTCGGATTGCCGTCCATCTTTGTCGGTGGTAAATCGTGGCAGATTGGCCAATTGAACTTGCAAAGCTTGTCGAGCTCTTCATTCTTCATCGAGCTGCATCATAATCAAATCTAACCTTTATTCCATTGTTGGTTCGGGTAAATCACCTTCAGCCATAAAATCATCCATATTTTGTTCTCTCATCCTGTAAAATCCAAAAGACCTCACACTCTCAAAATCTGATTAGCGAGATGAGTGTAGCTCAAAGTCGGGTATACAAGGCTTATATATTTTTGTTTGGATTTTGTAGTCTAATTTGTCTTTTGCAGTTGCAGTATTCATTGTCTTCGTAGAAACTGCGTATAATCTTCCTATGACCTGCGTATGACCTTCTGTGTTTACTGAAACTGGTTCAACAAGTTTGCAAATAGGAATAGGGTCTTCTAGAGAGCATTACTGTGATTCTGTGCTTGTGTGTGTGAATAGCCTTTATGGTAGTGGTTGAAGTAAATCTTTTATGACTTCTGTGACTTGCAGGACTTGCAAATTTTTTTTAACTTGGAAGACTTAGTGGATTTTAAAAGCTTAAGTAACTAAGCTTTAGAAGTCTGAACTGTCGACAATTTAGGACAGGGGG
Source organism: Lygodium microphyllum (assembly GCF_053477565.2). Taxonomy (NCBI): domain Eukaryota; kingdom Viridiplantae; phylum Streptophyta; class Polypodiopsida; order Schizaeales; family Lygodiaceae; genus Lygodium; species Lygodium microphyllum. The sequence continues at coordinate 60,809,785 of NC_141138.1, forward strand.
CCATTTTTCGCCGCCAATTCTGGCGTTAGGATGCCGCATTCACAAATCGAAAAATTTGGGGGCCCTTAAGCTTTTTAATAAGCTTATTAAGCTTTTAGATAAAACTTTTAGAATTTTTGGCTATGGAGCTTATATATTTGTCTAGTTGAAAAACGACTTGAAGAATGAGCTTTCCACGTGGTTCTCCGCCTCCTCAAACCAGTCCTTCGTGATCAAAGAGTGCAGAAGGGGGTTCTTGACTGCCAGGAACACACCGGTATTCACCATTCATGATGAAAGTGACTGTAGAGCTTGATCATTCCAGAAGCTCCGCCTTCACGCAAGATGGTAAGCGATTGGAAGCTCTTGATCTCAGCTTCACTCTGATACCACTAGAGCATAGATCGGATGCCATAAGGATGCGTAGTGAGCGTCAGAAGGTCCCCAAGAACAAAAGAACTCTACTTTTTTGTACACAAATCAATGTAGAAAGATTGCATGACATGAACAAGAGACCAATTGGGTGCAATCTCCCCCCATGCCTTGTGTGAGCGCTCCACAAAGCATGTATTTCATATATTAATCATCTTCAAGCTCAAATAATAGCCCAAATTACAAAATAGCATGCTTTAGCTTTTGAGTTTGCCTTTGTGCCAAATAGAGAATTAAATCTAATGGGCGCCCAAGAAGTCAGGCGTACCCAAATACAATGTCCAAATACAAATATCTAAATCGTGCGCCCATGTGCATAAAAAAATAATAAATAAATATCAAGCGCCTTGATAAATAAGCGCGACAAAATATAGGCGCCATGCCTAAGATATGCGCCCCTCAAAATATTGACAATAACTTTGAATGCATGCTATCCTCCAATGCTTTCCACTGCCACCGCTGCTATCTCTACACATCAACTGAAGCATTCACAATCGTTAGTAAAATAATACAATTAAACCGACAAAAGTGAATACCTAGTAGTCTTCAGCTACATCAATAAATTGGTTAGAAATCAATCCTAACCTTAATTTATCAAGAGTGTGCACTCTAAACTCATAAACGTTTATTATTTTAAATATGGATTTTGTGGAATCACCCGCTATAGAATCACCAATGTATACACTAAATTAACAAAACGCCCAAAAAGGATAGGCGTCCCCATCGAATTCTCACACAAAGAATCCACTTTGTGTATGAGCCTTGGTAATAAAAGTTTACGGAATCCACCGTAAAACCTCACGGAATCCATCTGGCACGAAATCCACCGCGTGATATGCCTATCCACTATAAAACCTCACGGAATCCATCGTGGCACGGAATCCACCGTGTAATATGCCTCTTGGCATCAATAAAGGACACGTTGCTTTCTTGCCAGAGGATCATGAACTCAGGGAAGGCTTTCTTCGACGACCTCCAACACGTATGAATGCAGCAAGCTGGTACGAGCTAAAAATGGTCCACGCAGAATCACATCCAAACGGAATGCGATGGTTCTCAGTTTTCTATGAGTTGCCATATTGGACCCACTTATAGGTCAACCGTTGGATCCCATGCATATTTTCAAGATTGTGGGCAGCTTGCTATGGGACCCCATCACACGAAAGAGAGACACTATAGGGGCACGAATGGATTTGAAGGATGTAGGTAAGATGGAGGCGCTTTGGCCGTAATCGAGTGCTAATGGTCGCGTGCACCTATCTCGCACTCCTTAGGTTTTGTCCACTAAAGAAGAGTGCATTGTGACGCAAGTAGTCAAGTCTATCCACACTCCGACGAGTATGATGCGTTCTCTCAGGTCTGCATTTTCTAAAGACGACCAATTATTAGGGCTAAAATCCCATGACTAGCATAAGATATGTCAGGTTCGTACTACGAATGGATTGTAATTGGCGTACGCATTTTGCTATTTGGAGTGTAGCCATTTTTCATAATGCTTTCTCCTTTGTGGCAGTTTGTACTATCGATCGCGATCATAGGATGTCTTACTCCAGAAATACGTGGGGCCATTTACAGGTTGTTGACTTTGGTGCAATGGATCTCACAGAAGGAGATTAAGACATCCTCTATTGAATCTACGAGGCGGGGAGCAGTGGAGACGGTCTGTCTCTTTGAGAAATACCTGTCTACCAGCATGCTCACGATACAAATCCACCTTCTTGTGCATCTTGTAGATGAAGTGGAGATTGTTGGACCTGTCCATACGCAATGGATGTTCTTCTTGGAGCGCTTCATGAAAACCCTGAAAGGCTTTGTGTGACAACGAGCTCAGCCAGAAGGTAGCATGGCTGAAGGTTGGTTGGTGTTTGAGGCGCCAGTGCATATTTCACAATGGCTACCAACGGTGGATCCAGACAACAATATGCTATGGTCACTGAAGGACAATGATAGACTAACCAAAGATGTGGTGGTTGGAAATGGGGTAGAAAAAAGAATGGATGCCTCAATGGAGGAGAAGGTGAATCGCTTTTGTATGTTGTACCATGCCTCTATGGAGACGTGGCTCGCCAAGTACCAGATCGCTAGGCAAGATCAAGAGGAAGCGTGAGCTGAATGCCAATGTAGTACATGTCATCGACTGATTCGATATCCCAAGGGCATGGAGGAGATAGCGCGGTTCATGTCAACGCGATGGTTGCATGGAGCTTTGACTGCAGCGTCTCACGAACGGACAGAGATCTCAATGGAGGAGTGGGAATTCTCGAGGGGATGTAGTCCAAAGGTGATGAGGTGTTTAGGATTTGTCGTATCTAAATTTTATATGCGACATCTAATTTGAGTGTTTCAATGTACAATACAAAATATATAGTGCAGCGTGGTCACAAGGACGGCATTTTTGCGTGGAGCATATTGACAAAATGCGCTCCACAATGGACTGTGGTAACATGGCAAGGTTCGAGCAAGAGAGCCGGGGACGAGCAATGGATCCAAACACGGTTGTGGATGAGATGGAGTATTTTGGGAACTTACAAAGTATTGTTATGGTGGATTACCGTAGCTTCTCCATGATACTATTCAATGTGTAGTGGTTCAAAGTGGTACTTGGAGGAGCTAGAGTAACAGTTCGACGAGGTCTATCTGGATTTCTTGAAATAGATTCTGAAAAAAAATGGACGGATTTGCGCGACACCTTTGTGTTGCCGGCCCATTGTGAACAGGTGCATGGAATCATTTGTTTGTTAATTGCATTATGACATGGTTTATGTCACAATGGTTTAATCTCTCTTGTATGTGTTTGTGAATAGGTAATCTTCTATCCAAACCCCCGACAACCTCAATGGTGATATGTTATACCTTCAACTCCCTGAAGTGCGAGAGTATATGATCAAAGCGATGTTCAGAGCATAGATGAAGATAATATGCAAATAGAGGAGTCAATATTGCAAGGGGCGGAGGCCACCAAAAGCTTGGAGCCAGCATCGACTAACAATCATGGAAATACAGGAGTCCAAGAATTCTTTGAGAATGAGGTGGAATCATCCTTTTGTGGTGACATGTCTATCGACCTTCTAGTGTATGCAGAGTTGTGTCAGGAGATTGACATGGGACCATGGAATACTTCATACTTGGAGCATCCACTTACTCAATTCGTTGACCAATCGCTTATAAGGGTACATAAGATATGCATTTTAAATGAGATCTTTTTTCACGATTTATATTATTGTGCTTTGTATGATTTAAATTGATTATTCTAACATCATTTTTTGTCTGTGCAGGTGATATTTTCAGGATGAGTCGAAGGATGAGTGATGAGGAGTTATAGGATATCTTCACACTCATGTCTCTAGACCAGATCACGAGATTCAGAGATTTGGCAGACCAAGAGTTGTCTTGGTCTTCGTCAAGGCACTCCGCTAGATCTACTTCAGCGTGATCTGATGCTTCAACTTCGAGTAGACGAGCTTGATGCTCCAGACTTGGGCTAGAGGGAATGACTGCTTCAGGGTCAAGGGGATGTTGTAGAGATACGAATGCTGTAACGTGTCCACTAGAATCATCCAGGACACGTCTTAGCAGTCCATCGGAAAGGATGTCTAGAAAGCTCCGCCCACATTCCCATGGAATGTTACGGGACTTGCGATCTAGGTTTTCCCGCGTCTGCCACGTAGCGGAAGTATCCTGGCCGTTCCCACTTAGGATCGACCTGAATTAGGGTTTTCCTTATTTGGTCATTACCTAACAGCAACTAGCGTCAGACCCAAGCGAACTACTTTACGCAGAAATGCCAGGTCCAAAGCAGATTCACGCTACACTTGGTTCAAGGAGAATGGGAAACGGGAGGGATGCAAGGCTCAACCTCTCTACCATAAGGCATAGACCCATTCCGTTCCCCTAAAACAGCATAAAATAGGGTAAGACGTAACTCTAGATCATCGCTCTCGTTATTCGTTTTGATGATGATGATCATCCCGCTGTTCTTCGAGATTTTTGAGAAAAGTTCCCGTCTAACCGGAACCACCCAACCGTAGGACGGACTCATGGCCCATCCTCCGCACTTTCCTCGGTTTATTTTAGTTATGTAATTATCTAACACATTAATTTGACATAAAACAATCAGCTTCTTTAATTACTCCTGTTAAGCATTGGTTCCTTCACGTAATCTTATCATGTGACATAGAAAAACAATGTCAGACAAGTTCTTCATTATCATTTCATCATTTAATCTTTGAAATACAAGGAGTTCCGCCCGTAGGCCTATCCATAATCTGCCCGAAGGCTATCCAGTAATCCGCCAGGGATCACTATTCCAAGCTTCCGCCCGTAGACTAGTATGCGGACCTCGAGATCCAATCCCGAGTCATGTTAGCCTCTTGCGCAGGACCCAGAAGGCGAGGGATTTACGGCCAGAGCCCCCCTTGGCACCCAAGCGTCCTCCTGCTTCAAGTAGAGCTCAACGGAGAGACCTCTCGCGGTCGGTTCGGTCCACATTCCCGGCGCGGTCAACAACCCCCTTGGTTAGGGTCAGGCAGGCAGTTCGGGGTAACTAAAACTGCCTCTCCCTTCAGGCCTTCAACCTGAAGCTTTAGATATCTTTTCATCCTTTAGTTCCTTGAGCAAACAATGCAAACAGTGCTTTCTAAACTATTACAGGCACAATCAATTCCAGTGGTCGTTTATTTGGGCAATTTCTAAGGAGTGAATCCTTCTCTCCGAATGCATCCAGCATTTGATCCGAGATCAATTGTGACTTGGCAAGATCCCCAAGTGGTTTGTTTGTTCACCCTATTGTCCTTGGGTTAGGGCCATACCCTGTTAACCCAACTTAACCAATACTTTAGGTTTTATTAACAGTAAATCCTGGCGACCATGTCACTCCAATTTATTGATTGATCATTTGCTTCAAAGCAAATCCCTAACTTTCCTTTTTTCTTGGCAATTATTCCCCAAGAAAGGTGATGTAACAGGATGATTACTCATCCTTTTGCAAGTTCAATTTGCGCAAGAACTTACCAACCTCATTTCAAGAAATGGCAAAACTCTCTTGTGAACAAGTCACAAGTCTATGCCACATTACAACTTTTTGCACAAGTGTCGCATCTATTCCGTGGAATCATTTCACCCATTGAATGGCGTTTTCTGGTCACGGAATTATCTCCAGACGAGAAGCAGGTTTTAGGGTGTCTTCTTACCCAACCCATTCCTAATTACACTAGGCCAACAACGTTTGGTCCTAAGAATTCCAACTCAATCCGAGTTTCATCATTTGTACGAGTGAACCTTAGGGTAGAAACCTTAGATCATTTTATGCATGAGCGTCCAATTGTACCCTACATTCCGTGAATGTGGATAGGACCTTTGGTTTAAGGGTTCGTCTTGGTAACAGGTGCGTGAAACTAGGTCAAGTCCTTAATGTGCTAAACCCTAGCTAGCACTTGGAGTATATTGTATCAATTTAATCATTTCTAAGCGAATCCTTTGTGGATTAGGTGTCTTGGGTAATCCAATTTACTTGTCTTATGATAATGACGAACTATTCCTAAAGATATTGTCTTGATTGAAGACAGGAAAAACTAGTAGTAATACATCATAAATCATGTAAACATGCGATTCATATCCTCTAGATTAGTAATCCCTAACTTTTCTTATTAAGACCAAGCACATGTTAAAATTCACATAACTTCCATTGATTCTACTAGGATATGCATTCACAACTTATGCTTTTAAGCTTTTAAGGTTTTATGTTAAACAACCCATGCAAGCTTTTCCTAAACTTCATTTCTGAATGAAATATTTGTACATTGATTGAGAATTGCGCAATCTTTCCTAACCACTACGTAGTTGAATGAGATTTATGCCAATTGACTAGGTGAATTTGAACATGCATGGGTACTTCCTAATCCATGAAGTTATGTGACTAATTCAATACTTTTGTGTGGAATCCAAATAGATAAAACCTGGACTTGTGGACTCCGTGAAATATCCACGTAAATACTAGGAGAAGATCCTTCCGCAGGCGCGTCTTGTGACTTTTTAGGGGCCATTGTAGGCGTGATTTTGGCTTTCGGTTTGCCTTCGTGGTCTATAAATTTACTCGCCTTGGTATGTAGCCTCAAGATCTTGCCCTTCTCCCTCGTATGCAGGAGATATCTTCAAGGAACTTCGGATCTTTAAAAGGCCGGGCCTGTGAGACTTGGGCCTATGCGATTTGGGTATATGGGATTTGGAGCTTATGGAAGGCCTTAGGATTCGGAGCTTGGGCCTTCTTTCTTTCGGAAAAAGAGAGATTTTGTGAAGGGATCTTGTGAAGGCCTTGCGGAAACGGATGCCTATGAACTTCTTCTTCCTAAATTCTTGGCTAGGGATGATTGGTGGAAAGGGGGTTTTATAAGCTTCCTCTCCTTCTCTTAAAAATGTCGGCTAGGGATGGGCTTATTGGGGGAGCCCCTCTTCTTCCCTTAAAGAACCGGGCCTAGGGATGGGTTTGTGAGTGATTGGTGGGAAGGGGGTTTAGCAAAGGCCCTTAGAATCTTCTAAAACGAAGCTTCTAGTAAGCTTCTAGTCAACGCAGCAACCACGTGAAAAGGGGGGAGATAATAGTGACGGGGAATGGATGACGACGATTCGAAAAGGCTTGATGGCAGCACATGGGCCCAACATCAGCCTGTGGCGTCGACGGCAGAACCCCGGCGTTGGTGTCTGAAGGCGGGATCGCTCGCACGGCACCAGCAGCTCTTGCTTTCAGCGTGGCGGCTTCTCCAGCACGACCTCGGCACAGCAGCCTCATGGCCCCTCTACTCCCACGCAGCTTTCTTCCTTCTCCATGACTCCCCCCTGGTTATATAGGTGAGGGGAGGGGATCCTCCCTCCCCCCACGCGGCATCCTACATGGCCATACCCCCCCCCTCAGGCATCCAGCAAGGATGCTTAGTCATTTTTGCTATTCCCCTTCCCTTCAGCATGACAGTCGCTGGGGGGAAAAAAGGGGAAAATAAAAAAAAAATCCTTTATTTTCAAACTATTATTCTCATGACCTCCTATTAAGAGGAGGTTCATGTAAGGAACGCGCGTTTAGAAATTGGGAATGTCACATTCTCTCCCGCTTGGAGGAATCGAGATGTCCTCATCTCGAGATAAACTGGGGGATATTGATGGTTGAGAGTGCTTTCATCCACCCAAGTGGCATCCTCCTCGGGATAATGTTTCCACTGGACGAGACATTCCTTCAAGGTTCTGGATCTCAATTGTCTCTCCCTAACATCTAAGATCCTGTCAGACTGTAGCTCAAGGACTCCTTGGCTAGGCATTACCATTTGTTGGTCATCAAGTACATGGCTAGGTACATACTTCTTCAGTAGGCTGTTATGGAATACATTATGAACCTTTAGGTTTTGAGGGAGTTGCACTCTATAAGCATTAGGTCCTAGGCACTTAAGGATCTTGTATGGTCCACAATACCTTGGACTTAGCTTCTTGCAATCTCCTAAGGATAGGAAACTCTTCTTTGGGCGTACACAATTGAAGACCATGTCCCTTTCCTCGAAGGTTCTACCTTGACGCTTCAAATCAGCGTATGTCTTTTGTCTATCCTTGGTGGCTTGGATGTCCTATCTTATTGACTTTACTTGGTCATCCATCTCTTCCATCATTTGCCTTGAAGCTTCAACCCACAAGGTTGGACTTGAGAAGCTTAGGGGACTTCGACAGTCATGCCCATACAATGCTTAAAAAGGGCTCATCTGAATGGTTTGTTGGTAAGAAGCATTGTAGGCAAACTCAACCAAGGGCAAGTATTGAATCCACCTTTCTGGTTCCCAGCAGCAGTGTGCCCTACGCATATCCTCGATGACTTGATTGACTCGCTCCGTTTGACCATCAGTTTAGGGATGGTAGGCTGTGCAAAAATAAAGTTGAGTCCCAATAGCTTCAAAGATAGCTCTCCAGAAGTATGATGTGAAGAGAGAATCATGATCACTAACGATTCTTCTGAGTAACCCATGTAGCTTGAATATCTCCTTGATAAACAACCTTGCAATGTCTGAGGCTTTATAGTTTGTCTTTACCAGAATAAGGTATGCAACCTTAGTCAACATGTCAACCACAACCATGATGGAGTGGTATCCTCTCTGAACTTGGGGTAGGCCAATCAACAAAGTCCATACTGATGAATTCCCTTTTCATTTGGGGAATGTCGAGTGGTTGCAGCTTCCTTGGCATCTTGACATGTTTGATTTTAATACGTTGACAAGACAAACACTCAGTGACATATTTAAAAATGCCACCTTTAAGACTCTCCCAATAGTAGTTCTTCCTAACTGTATTGAGAGTCTTGGCATAGCTAGGATGTCCTGAGAAAGGTCAATCATGAGCGTCATACAATATCTTCTGCTTAAGTGACTGGCTTGCCGGTATACATAATCACGTTCTTATGGTAGACAAGTCCACTATTGATAGAGAATTCATGATACTTAGCCTATAGCTTTTATTCATGGTCCTTGATAGAGATCTCCTTCAGCATTGTTTGGTAGGCCAAATCATGGCATGCTTCTTCTCTAGCTAACTCAAGTATTGGGTTGTTTGGCATGGACACCTCTGTAGCTAGAGATCTAGCTATTGATGGATTTTGCAAGATTAGTGAATTAAGGAATGCCTTGCGACTGAGTGCATCAGCAAGTACATTCTCCTTTTCCAGTTCAGTACTTGATCTTAAGGTCATACTCCTTCAGCACTTCAATCCACTGATATTGCCTCATGTTGAGCTTGTTCTAGGTAAAGTTCCACTTGAGACTTTTTATGATTAGTCACTAGTGTAATCGTGTTACCGAGCAGGTAGTGTCTCCAAGCTTGACAACTAAAAGTTCAAGATCATGAGTAGCATAATTCTCCTCATGGCTCTTCAGTTTCTTGAAGATTATGCTATAGGATGACTTTTCTACATGAGCACACATCCTAAGGCAAGCATGCTAGTATCAGTTACTACCTCAAACTCCTTACTGTGGTCTAGAAGTTTTAGGATCGGTACTGATACCAAACTTTGCTTCAACCTATCAAAGCTAGTTTGTTCGGTTGTTTGCTTTTTCAGTAAGTCTGTCAAAGGTGCTGCAATCAAAGCATAGTTTTTGATGAAGACCCTATACCATCTTGTCAATCCAAGAAAGCTGCGTATTTCTTTGACAGTTGTTGGTATTTGGCCATGCTAGAACATTTGTGACTTAGGCCGGCTCCACTGAGATTCCTTCTACCGATATGATGAATCCCAGATAACCAATATGATGTTTGAGGAATGCACAATTTCGTCATCTTAGCATACAGCTTGTGTGACCTCCTTGTCTCAAGGAAATTCCAAAGTTGGGATTCATGATCTCCTTCCTGTTTGGAATAGAGTGTCATCAAAGAAGACGAGCACGAAGTTATCAAGATATGGTCTAAAAATATCTTGCATTAACCTATTGAGGGTGGCAGGCGCATTCGTAATCCCTAATGACATAACTAGAACTCAAAGTGTCCATATCTAGTGTTGAAGGTCGTCTTTGGGGTATCTTCTTCCTTGATTATTATCTGATAGTAACTAGACCTAAGATAATCTTGGAGAAGTTCTTGGCACCCTGAAGACTATTAAGAAGCTCATCTATTCTAGGAATATGATATTTGTTCTTGACTGTTGATTGATTCAACCCACTGTAATTCCAACTAATCAACCCACCAATACCTAATCAACTGGTTAAGCCATTGGGACACCAAGTAGATGTGCATGTGTGGTCTAATGTAGGTGTATTTGAATTGATTTAGGCAACCATAACCAATGGTTTTTCTGCATAGTACCCTTGAGTGAGCAAGAGGAATCATGGAGCCCATCATTGCGTGCTAACCATTGCCTTTTATGGTTTCTATAGATCCATCTTATATTCTTGGTATCGCTCTCTAAATTTTTAGTTTGAATAATGATTGCGCTGTCGTGATGTTATGAGGACAGAGTGTGAAAAATTATGGAATGCATCATCATTCGACTTCTCTATTGATCTAGAGAGTCAATGTGATCTGAGCCATTAGTAGTAGTGTGAGTTGCATAGATTATCCAAAAATACTAGATTTCTGGATAATTTTAGTCCATTTTTTATATTGTTTACTGTAAAAATCCGAAAAAGTTAGAAAAAGCTTCTAGATTAGGATGGCATGCAAAAAGCTAGTTGCTTTTTCAGCCAATTAGGAGATTTTTCATAAAAAAGACAGATTGACGAAATCTGCACATCATGATCGCTGTAAATCGGCTGAAAACTGTAGATTGAACTGAAGGAAGAAGAAGGAGTGATCTGGGAGATCCGTGACCAGGTGTCATGGGGTTTTACTCCCCTTTCGGAGCCAACGAGCCATCTGATTTGGATTCTAGACAGCAGAGAAAGAGCGGATTTTTCAGATCCACGTTTTTGGTCTACGAAGGAGCTCTACAAGAACTAATGCCTGGAGATTGCTTCTGAGTAGTGCAAAGATTCCAAGTTCTTTCAATACATATTGATTCAATTCATTGTGATTTGTTTTTGTCATGTTTACCACTTGGGTATTCTCTATCTTCTCTTCCATCTCCTATCTCTACTTCCTTCCACTTTTGATCCTCGGTGGATTGGACCTTTCGACAAAAAACCCTCTGACATTGGTGAACCTGACGTGAAAGGTTGTCATAGAAGAAGGAAAGATAATATGGGAGAACGTTTGAATACAATCTCCAGTAATGTTTTTCAACAGTTAGTGCAAAATATGAATATGCTTATGCAGGTACAACAACAACAACAAGTGATGCAAGCTTCAACTCAAACAGAAGGTGTTGTGATGAATGTTTTGCAAGCAGTTGAGCGTGAGGTGAAGTTATTCAATGGCAGGAATGTATCTGCATATGTACATACCTATGCTCAGAAGATGGAATTCTTTGGAGTGGCTCAATCTGCATGGAGCCGGCATTTTGTACGTGTTACTGTTCACGAACTGAATGCACGGAATACTGAATTATACTTGCAGGATGCTGACTGGGTAGCCTTCAAGAAGACACTCAGGGAAGAATTTTACATTGAGAACACCAATTTGATTACGCGCAAGACTTTGCATGAGTGGGTTATACAACCCAATAAGGGTCTTCTGGCTACAAAATTGTTAAGAGAATTTGAGCAATTGGATCTTGCAGAACACCAAGCTCTTGCAAGTCAGAAAATTGAATTGTTTCTACAGGCAGCTAATCTTGAGCTTCAAGAGAAGCTTGATGATTTGCTGGAGGATCAGACTACAGAGACAGGTTTGAAAACAAAGTGGAGACATGTCAAGGAAGTTGTTACTGCGCTTGTGAAGAAGCATGGAAGAAGAGAAAGATTGCATGTCTCTAGCTTGCCCACTGTTACGGGTAAGACAATTGAAGTATCTAGTAAGCCACCCGCTTCCGTGGCTAACCCTAATGGCTGTACCTACTATTGTTCCCTCTGTTAGGGAAGATGTCTTAGATGAATTGGTCAAAGGGATGCAGGATCTTCAATTGAAGGTTGCAAACTTGGATGAAAAAGGACAAGAGGAAAGGGGACGGGCAGCAGCCCCTAAGCCTAGAAAAATATGTATGTGGTGTGACAGTTTGCAACACGAGAGAAAGGATTGTGTTTCCTATCAGGAGGCCTTGGCACGACAGCTTATCTTTTGGAAAGATGGCAAGATCCATGCACAAGAAATGCGATTGCCTCTTGCTTTGAATTTTGGAAAGGGAGGTATGCAAAAGTTGTTGGAAGACTTGGCTGTCCGAAATGCTTATGCGGTGGTACATGCTCCTACTTTTGGTCTACAGCTGGATAGAATGCATGGCCAAGTGATGGTTGGTCCAAAGGCTGAAATATGGACACATGCTTTACATGCAGCTGAAAAGAGAAAGGTCACTGATAGTGAAATGTCTCATGTAGAGCAAGACATTCGTGGCATAACTGGTTGGGAATCACCGGTAGATGCATATTCAGTGTATGCATATTTAGCAAAGGTACAAAACACGGATGTACTTATGGAAGAAAAATGAAAAAGAGATGAAGATATGGTAGGGACATCTAAAAGAATGACAAGAAGAAGTGTGATCAGCCTAAAGCTGCAAATCAGCCACCTCCCGAGCATGTTATGGAAGGGGTTAGTCAAAACCAAAAACAGGATAACAAACAAGAGGGCAAAAAGAAGGGCAAGCAACCAGGATAAAAGTTGCAATCTGACATTGAGACACCCACATATCTTAAGAAGGTTCTTGAAGAACGGATCTTAAACAGTCGGGTGGAATTTACCTTGGGAGAGGTGCTTGGCATTGCCAAGTGAGAATTTCATGATGAGATCATTGACATAATTAAAAGGAAGTGTCAGTTTCTTGGTAATACCACTAGTGCATTGCTGCAATTTGAAGAGGAAACATGTTTGTTGGGTATTCGCGCTAAATATGAGCATGAAGTAAGTACTAGATTATCTATGCAGGATGATACTAATCAGTGGACAACATGTGGAAAAGAAAAGAAAGTGGCTGAAAATGCATTGTCTTGTAGCAATATGCATGGTGGAGTAAGGCAAATGCAACAATATGGAGAAGAGACTCGAGGATTTATTCCTCGAAGTCACTACACAAGAAATCATTGGGCTAGAGCTGCCACTTAAACGGTAGTGAAAATAGGGGAGCGTGAAACTCCTTGTGTTGCTTTACTTGACCATGGGTCTGAGATAATGTCATTGAGTGGGGATTGTATGAAAATGGTGCATGGCCTATGGACATTTAGTCATGGTTGGCATGTGCGGGCTGCAAATAATTCTTCAAGGGAGCTCTATGCTGCATGTCCTAATGTAAAAGTGACAATTTGTGATGTGCAAGAAGAGCAACACTTTTTTGTGCAAGAAAATTCCTCATATGCAATGATTTTGGGATAGCCCTATATTACAGGGGTGCGTATGGAAACAAAGGTACTTGATGTTTCTGCTTATGTAAGTGTCAGAAGCAAAGATGGGAGAAAAGCAATCCAATTTCCTACTGTTTATGCTAATCATCCTAGAAATCGTGATACGCTTCGAGAGTCTCCTTTGGTTCCAAATGCAAGGGAATTCAAAGACTTGGATTTTCACTAAGCACTGTTGTAATCCAGGGCTACAGTAGTGCTGTTCAGAGGGTGTACTCGCCTCATGATGAAATGAAGCATGTATTTATTCTTGGTAATTCTCTGTTTACAGCAAACAGTTCATGTTGGTTTAAGCCTATGGAAGCTATGTGTAGGGCTGAACGCATATCTATGAAATGGGCTATTAAGAAACTGAGATCATTGGGGCTATTAACTGAAAATGATGGCATTTCAAGCATCTTTTATGGGCTGAATATTACTGACACTATGGCTGAAATTTAGCAACTATACATGCAGAAAATGAGGCTGAAAACAGAGTGTTGTCAGTATGTTCTTTGGATATGTATGATGTTATAGCATTGTTTGCTCAGCAAGAAGGATTACAATGGGCTAAAGCACTTGTGGAGACAAAGTATAAGATAGTTGACAAAAAGGTGAAACCAATTGCTTTGCCACTTCCATTAGAGAGTGAGGGTTTGTATAAAAAAGTGTCAAGGCAGACAAGCTTACGGGATCCTAAAGATATAGGTCATCAGTTCACATCTGAAACATTACAGGAATTGAAAGTTGGTGTAGAAGGGTTTCTTTTGCCCGCTAAGAGAAACTATTTTTTGCAGTTGGCTAGACATGGGAAGGCATTCACATTTCAACCAAGTGAAATAGGTTGTGTGGATCCAAATGTTGTCTCTCTTATGGTCATATTTACTGTGCCACATGTACCATGGAACTTGAGGCCTATTGCAGTGCCTAAAGCTTACTTGCCAAAGCTGATGGATTTGCTAAATGAAAAGATTCACATGAAGATCTTGGAGCCTTCTTCATCCCCGTACTCAAATCGTTGGTTTACTGTGCCCAAAAAGAATGGTGCTTTGAGATTTATTCAAGACATGCAACTGGTCAATAAAGTGACCATAAGAAATGTGGGTGCAGGTCCTGTGGTTGATGAATTTGCAGAGGCTTTTGCAGGCAAAGCGATCTATTCTTTGGGTGATCTTTACTCGGGGTATGATCAGTTTCAGCTTGCAATTGAAAGCAGGGATATCAAAACCATGAAGACTCCTTTGGGATTAGTACGGATGTGTACTCTCCCATAGGGAGTAACAAACTCAATGCACACATGACAAATGCTATGAATAGGGTACTCAGGGATTTTATACCACAATTGACTATGCCCTTCTTGGATGATGTTCCAATTAAAGGGTGTGCAGTGGATGAAAAGAATGAAGAGATGGATGCTCATGGATGCAGACAATTTGTTGCAGATCATATTATGGTTGTGAGAGGATTTTGACACGTCTAGAAGAGGTGTATTTAACTCTTTCTGGACAAAAGTCTGTCTTTGGAGTTGAAGAGGTTTTGATTGTTGGGCATATGTGTGGGCCTTATGGGCGAAGGCCATCACCAGCAAAAATAGATGGGATTGATAGAACACAAGATGTATGCACAAATGTATCAAAAGTGCGTAGATTCTTGGGTGCATGTGTGTTCTATTTGATATGGATTCCTCACTGTGCACATGTAGCAGATGTTCTTTATCAACTTCTAAGGAAATGTCAAAAATTTCATTGGGAAAGGAAGCATTAGAAAGCAATGAAGAAATTGAGAAAGCCTAACTATTCACATGGAAATCCTAACATTATTACTGTTGATACAAGCCCAATCGGTATTGGATGGGCAATTGGGCAAGATGATGAGGAAGGGGAAAGGTATGCAATACGCTTTGGTGCAAAAGTATCGACTGAACGACAAAGAAGATATCCATAGGTAAAAAGAGAATTATGGGGAATTGTGACAGCCCTTAAATGTGATAAGGAGTATCTTATGGGTGCTCATGTAGTTATTGAGACTAATTGTTTGCCGGTATTGGGTATGATTACTAGTTGTGCTACCTCGGAACATTGCTATTCTCCAGTGGATTGCATACATCAAATCTTTGAACCTTGAATTTCAGCATATTGCAGGAAGAGATAACCCAGTGGGCAGACATGTTATCTCGAGCACACTATGAGAATGAAGATGGGATGATGGATGAGGAGGAAGAAGATGGCTTTCTTATGACTGAAAATGATGTTGCAAGAGTGAATTTAGCAATGCAAGGTGTTGCTATAGCATTAAAACAGAAGCTTGGACAACAAAGAGAAGACACTTTAGATGTTTTGCATCTTGTGTAGAAGTGTTTTTGGAAGACAAATATGCAGGAGAGTGGCTAAGAATTGGTCAATATCTTAGTATATTAACAAAAAGAGATGAATGGTCAGATGAGGAGTTTAAGAAGATCAAGATAAAAGCCTATGGATTTTTCTTAAAAGATTGATACTTATGAAAACATGCTAAAAAGAAGTAGGGTATGCCATTGCGAGTTTTGGGTGACAGAGCTTCATAAGTAAAAGTAATGCAAGAATTTCATGATATCTTGTGGGCTGGTCATAGAGGTGTTTGGGGTACTTTTACAAAGATCAAAGAAAAATATTGGTGGCAAGGTATGTATAAGGATGTTGCTCACTTTGTGGAAACATGTACGACATGTCAAATGTATTCAACTGTGAGACATCGGGATGGATTGCAACCCACATATCCATTATCTCTTTATTTTAAGTGGGTGATGGATTTGGTCACAATGCCAACATATCTTTGGCAAATGAGGTATCTTGTGCTTGCTCGTGAAGACTTGACTAATCAAGTGGAAGGGAGAGATCTACATATTAAGTCGACAAATGTCGTATGTACTTTTCTCATCTTTTGTCGATATATTGGCTGTGCGGGAAAAATTATACTAGATAGGGATGAGTTGGATGCAGATGAAGCTCATGATTTCTTTGCACGATTGGGGATAAAGCTTGCTTTGACTTCAGTCTATAACCCTGAAGGAAATGGAAAAAGTGAAAGAGATCATCCACCTATTGTGAAGGCATTGGCCAAAGCATGTGGAGAGAAGATAAAATAGTGGCCATGATTGCTCCCTTATGCTTTGTGGGCTGACAGAACAACTCATAGTGCTGTTACAGCATATATGCCTGCAAAATTGACGTATGGTCAAAAACCTATCATGCCGATAGAAGAGATGACAGTCACATGAAGTGTGTCACCTTGGAAGGAGGAGTTGAATCGAGAGGAGTTGTTGGCCTTACACATTAGATAATTGGAAAGAAAGTCAAAAGACATAGAGGCAGCAACTGAAAAGCTAGGGGCATCAAGGATACATAACAAGAAACGGTTTGAAAAAAGACATAGACTGAGACCAAGAACCATACAAGATGGGGACTGGGTATTGGTTTATGATAGCAGTTTAGATAACCAGCATAGTGCCATGCATAAAGTTTCTAAAAGATGGTTTGAACCCTATGTGGTAAGACAGGTGTTTGATAATGCTACTTATGCATTAAATGAGGTGGATAGGACAACCGTAAAACTTCTGGTAGCAGGGAAAAGAATCAAATTATTCAAAAGGTGAAAATCTACTACCTATGAGTTGCCAAAATTGGAAGAAAATAGTGGTCTTGATACAAGGGCTACCCAGGAAGATATGGAAGATGAAGAAGTAAAGGATATGGTTGCAGAGGATGAGGAGGACTCAGAATTCGGTGACAACTAGGATTTTGGCACATACCGGAGGATGTGCAAGTTCAGAGGGGGTGGATGTCATGATGTTATGAGGACACAGTGTGAAAAAGTATGGAATGCATCATCATCCGACTTCTCTATTGATCGAGAGAGTCAATGTGATATGAGCCATTAGTACTAGTGTGAGTTGCATGGATTATCCAAAAATACTAGATTTTTGCATAATTTTAGTCTATTTTTTATATTATTTATTGTAAAAATTCGAAAAAGTTAGAAAAAGCTTCTAGATTAGGATGGCATGCAAAAAGCGAGTTGCTTTTTCAGCCAATTAGAAGATTTTTCATAAATAAGATAGATTGACGAAATCGTGCACGTTGTCGAAGGGTTTTCGAAAGCAAAGTCGCAACCACAAAGGTTCTTGAGAAATTCCAAGATAGAAGATCAATCAATCAAGATCAGGCTATGCAACAGTAAATTCCAGACTCTTCATATTGAATGCAAAGATTGTTGATTTAACATGCATTTGAGAGATTTCCCAAAAGAAGAAGACCAATCGTAGTCTCCACAGTGTAGCTTAGTCTCAATTAAAGCTTCGAACAATGTCCTGTTAAGAAGATGTTTAGGTGTGTCCAAAACCACGCATATACATAATGTCAAAGTGATGTAATGAACAAATAGAAGCCTGTTCAATAAGCCTGCTTTTTTCTATTGTTCAAGCACTTTTTCGGAATCTATACTTTGGTAGGCTGACTTAGAACAGAATGGCCAGTTAAATTCTAGCTTTGAGCTCATGTAAATAGAGTCATTTGCAGTAAAATGGAATAGTTTATAGCCACTTTCATGAGAGCACCTCCTCTTTGAACCTTCCTTCTGATCATTCAATCCAAATGTTGCTCCAAATAAAGCCATTCACTGCAGCAATAAGTGGCTTCATATATTAGCTACATCATTCCACCTTGAAGGAAAGGAGGACATCCAGATGTCAACAGGATTCTTATCCTTCATCTCCTTGATAACTACACCAACTTTAAGTCCATGACAAATGCCAAGAGGTTAGGCTTGCATCCTGTCTCTCCATTGTCTCTGCATAGGTCTGTACCTTGTTCAGTTATTACAGATCTAACTCATCCAACTTTAAAGACCATATAACAGACCCACCATCTGCTGTTTCATGGGTATCATGGACTCTAAATGCCCCCTGCAATAGCACCACGAATCCCCCAGCAGGTCGAAAGCAACCTCACGTATTGTCAGTTTATCTTTATCACTTCTGTATGCCTCAATAATACCAAGAGAGCCAAGAATTTGGCCACTAGTTGGAAAATCAGGACCTGGAAGATGTTCACACAGAGCAACAGAACAATGTTACGATAGTTGTCTATGTGCAACAACGACACAACATGTTGAGGCAACACTCGCAAGTTTCATAACAGCAGAAGCAACAGCAAAGCTAAGGCATGTGTACAGGCATCCCTTCTTCTCGCTGTGCTTTCGGTCTTTCTGATGGTGACCAGATGGATTAGGAGAACATACGAAGATGGCCGAAAGAGCTGTGGAGTTACAGAAGGGACGGGAGAAAAAGTCTCATGGAAAGGCATGGTGTGACAGATTTAGCCGAGAAATCTCCTTTTGATCCTATTGTCGCTGATCCTCCTGGGGATGGGTGGAAAGAGTGCCCACGATCCATTTGCCATCCTCTTCTTCGCAGCAAGCAGGTTGGTCGTTTCTTCATCACTCTCCGTTCAGTCATCTTTTTCATCTTCGTCATCGTTTTGCAGGTCCCAGTACCAAACGAAATTCGATTGTCTGTCTAACGGTTGATCTTCTTGTTAACACTAGTTGTCGTCTTCTCTGCAACAACTTCTCCCCTCTTCGATTGCAACTCGGTCAGGTTTTCTTCATCTCGACTTCTCTTCACAGCATTCGATTACCCAGTAAATGAAGTCTTAGAAGATGTTTGAGAAGACCAATAACACTCACCGCCACTAAAAAAAACATCCATGTCATCTGCTAATTCAATCCTTCGACTCCAGAAACATTCGGTCCCCAGATCCCCCTGTTTCTGTTGCTTTTTTTTCTTTCCCCAGACCAGATGATTCCATTTTTACTACACGGCGGCCAGTCAGAATTTATCCTCAAACAACCCCAAAGCTCGCACTTTTTATTGCATTCAAATCAAGTAACTATACATTGTATTCATTGGAAGGAATATACAAGAGCTCTAAATGTACCTCTCCTCTGTATTTCATGGAACTAGCAAACTTTATATGAAAGTGCTTGACAAGAGGAATCCATTTATCCATTAACACTCTTGGCTACAAACTGTTAAGGTCCGTCCAATTTAGCATAGCCAAGAAATTCTGGTTCTTGCACGCCTTCCTCATTCATAACTTTAATATACAAGCTTTGTGTGGGAATATCCTCTCTATCAAATTCAAATGTCTGATTCCATAATGGATTGAGATCATTGTTTATTGTCCTGCTTTTCTTCATATACTTTGGAATAGGTCTTACGTAGAGGATTGCAAAGGGGTCAGACTTCCCAATAATATCCTTGTTCAAAAGTTTTCTTGCTTGTATCAATTTTACTTGTAATACACCAATAACTTGTAATCCCAGGTCTGGATAATCGCCAGGTAAAACATTCAATACTTGACACATTGGCCAAAGCAAAGAATCTGTAACTGTTGTTTTGATACATTCCTCAACTCTGCTTTGAATTGTGGGAAGAGAGCTGACATGGCAACCAATGACCTTCAAATCAAAATCAAAAGATTTAAGCTCCCTCAAAGAGTAAATGACAGCTCCAAAAAACATGGGATCTCTTCCACTAAAGGTTTGAAAATGAGGCAAAAGTTTGTGCTATATTAATGTCCTTAACCTGCATAGGCAATGCTAATCCAACCCTATTTCAGCATATGTTGGGCATATCCTCCAATCAAAGAGCTCTATGTCACAACATCTTGATTGGGTAGTGTATCAGAAATAACATGCGCATCTGGTAGGTTTCCATACTTGGCATACATGCCATCTAGAGCATTACAGATAAGTTCCGCTTGCTCCAACCCCCTCTCCATTATACTGCCCATGCAGAACAAAATGCAAACACAACGACTAAGTATGTACAAAGTAACAAATGTCATACACACAACTTTTTGGTGGATTCCACACCTTGGATGCGCACAGTACAACATCCACCCCCTCTGATCCTGCGCATCCTCCGGATGGGCCAACTACCCATGATCATTATCGTCAAGATCCACGAACAGATCAATCTCTTCATTGTGTATTTCCGGTATATCAACAAGATTATTTGTCATATCATCTGTCTCTTCTATTGGAGTTTCTTCGCGTTGCTCTTCTCTTGCAAATTCTTTCAATGCATAATCCTCATCATCTCTTTTCTTGAAAATCTTGATTCTTTTTCCTGCAACGGGCACTCTAAGCACTATCCCATCCAATTCTATCAACTCATATGTTGCATTGTCAAAGACATGTCTGACTATGTACGGCCTAAACCATCTTTTCACCATCTTTCGAAGTGCAATATGCTGATTTTCAAGGTTGCTATCAAAGACTAATACCCAGTCTCCCTCTTCTATTGCTCTAGGCTGTAAGCGATGCCTGCTGTCAAACACGTCCTTATTTCTAAGTCTAGCAACCTTCAACCAGTCAATAGCTAGCTGAATATCATCTCGTCTTCTCTCCAACTGCCGGATCCAAAGAGCTAAGAGCTCCTCTCTCTTCAAATCCTCCTGCCAAGGTAAAACTGACCAAGTCAAAGCACAAGTCTCAGTCGGCATGTCATCTTTTTCATCTTCGACGTCATCGTTTTGCAGGTCCCAGTACCAAACGAAATTCGATTGCCTGTCTGATGATTGATCTTCTTCTTGTTAACACTAGTCGTCCTCTTCTCTGCAACAACTTCGCCCCTCTTTGACTGCAACTCCATCAGCTTTTCTTCGTCTCGACTTCTCTTCATAGCATTCGATTCCCCAGTAATTAAAGTCTTAGAATATGTTTGAGAAAACCAATAGCACTCACCGCCACTAAAAAAAACATCTATGTCATCTGCTAATTCAATCCTTCGACTCCAGAAACATTCGATCCCCAGACCCCCCTGTTTCCGTTGCTTTTTTTTTCTTTCCCCAGGCCAGACAGTTCCATTTTTATTGCACGGCGGCCAGTCAGAGTTTCTCCTCACACAACCCCAAAGCTCGCGCTTTTTATTGCATTCAGATCAAGTGACTGTACACTCTATTCATTGGAAGGAATATACAAGAGCTCTAAATGTACCTCTCCTCTGTATTTCATGGAACTAGCAAACTTTATATCAAAGTGCTTGACAAGAGGAATCCATTACCCATTAACACTCCTGGCTGCAAACTGTTAAGGTCCACTTTAGCACAACCAAGAAATTCTGGTTCCTGCACGCCTTCCTCATCCATAACTTTAATATAAAAGCTTTGTGTGGGAATATCCTCTATATCAAATTCAAATGTCTGATTCCATAATGGATTGAGATCATTGTTTATTGTCCTACTTTTCTTCATATACTTTGGAATAGGTCTTACGTAGAGGATTGCAAAGGGGTCAGACTTCCCAATAATATCCCTGTTCAAAAGTTTTGTTGCTTGTATCAATTTTACTTGTAATCCCAGGTCTGGATAATCGCCAGGTAAAACATTCAATACTTGACGCGTTGGCCAAAGCAAAGAATATGTAACTGCTGTTTTGATACATTCCTCAACTCTGCTTTGAATTGTGGGAAGAGAGCTGACATGGCAACCAATGACCTTCAAATCAAAATCAAAAGATTTAAGCTCCCTCAAAGAGTAAATGACAGCTCCAAAAAACATGGGATCTCTTCCACTAAAGGTTTGAAAATGAGGCAAAAGTCTGTGCTATATTAATGTCCTTAACCTGCATAGGCAATGCTAATCCAACCCTATTTCAGCATATGTTGGGCATATCCTCCAATCAAAGAGCTCCATGTCACAACATCTTGATTGGGTAGTGTATCAGAAATAACATGCACATCTGGTAGGTTTCCATACTTGGCATACATGGTGCGCAGATCGGTCGCTGTATGCTCACGTAGTGAATCCCCGAAGGTCCCCAAGAACAATGAACTCTACCTTTTTGCACAAAAAACAATGTAAAAGCATGAACGACAAGAAGCAAGAGACCAATTGGGTTCAATCTCCCCCCATGCCTTGTGTGAGCGCTTCACAAAGCATGTATTTTATGTATATTTCCATCTTCATGCTCAATAATAGCCCAATTTACAAAAAAATGACAAGCTTTTAGCTTTTGAGTTTGCTTTCTACAAAAATAGGAAATAAAGCTAATGGACGGTGCCCATGAAGTCTGGCACGCCCAATCTCAATGTCCAAATAGAAATAACATATCCGTGCGCATAGGCGCATACAAAATAATAATCAATAATCAATGCCTCAATAGACATGACAAAATATAGGCGTGGCGCCTATCAAAATATAATCCATAGGTCGAATACTCGCTAGACTCCAATGCTTTCCTCCGCTACTACTGCTATCTCTACACATCAACTGAAGCATTCACAATCGTTAGTAAAATAATACAATTAAACCGACAAAAGTGAATACCTAGCAGTCTTCAGCTACATAAATAAATCAACTGGTTAGAAATAAATCCTAACCTTAATTTATTACGAGTGCGCACTCTAAACTCATAAACGTTTATTAAATTAATATGCATTTTGCGGAATCACCCGCTATGGAATCACCCATGTACACACTAAATTAATGAAACGCCCGAAAAGGACAGGCGTCCCCATCAACTTTTCGCACAAAGAATCCTCTTTGTGTATGAGCCCCGGTCATCTAAGTTTACGGAATCCACCGTAAAACCTCACGGAATCCACCGTGGTACGGAATCCACCGTGGAATATGCCTCCTGGCATCATACCCCCGGGGTGGGATAGCAATTGCCCTCAATTGCTATTAGCTCAATGTGGAGTTAACAGAGTGGGGAAAGCATTTAAGTCTCTAGCGTGCATCCATTGTGCTTCCTCTACAGTATGGTTTTTAAATTTTACTAAATATCTAGAATACCTTCGGCCAGTTCTAATGGTCATATAATCAGTGTCTATGATAGCTTCTGGTTCAAGTATTTCAGTCTCTTCCTCTAATAAAGGTGGGTTTTCATAAACAGGGTGGATAGGTAATTGGCCTCTAAATGGTCTCAATAAACTAATGTGAAATGTATTGTGAATTTTCCAATGAAATGGTAATTCTAACTTGAATGCATTATCGTTAATTTTATGAATGATTCTAAATGGTCCATAGAATCTAGGAGCTAGTTTGACAACTGGATGTCTATCTACACTTTGCTGTCTACGTTTTTCTATTCTCAGCCAAACATAATCATCAACTTTGAAATTCATGGCTTGTCTTTTCTTGTTGGCTTGTTTGGTATATGATTGTTGGGCTTTAACAATCATATCCTTAACTTCATCAAAAATACTGTTATGCATACTAGCAATATCATCAGCACTCTGAATTCTATTAGACAAAGATGCAACAGGTGTAGATAATCTATATCTATAAATGACTTCAAAAGGTGCTTTCTTTGTAGATGTGTGCGGTGTATTGTTATATGCAAATTGTAATAAATGTAAATGAGTATCCCATGTCTGAGGTTTAAAGATAGTATATGCATGTAAAAGATCTAGAATGGTGCTATTTGTGGCTTCTGTTTGTCCATTAGTTTTTGGATGAAATGCAGATGAGAAATCAATCTTTGTGCCTAGATTAGCAAACAGTGTAATCCAAAAATTGTTACAAAATCTAGAATCACGATCTGAAATGATAACTTTTGGCAATCCATGGTTAGTAAAAACAGTTTTCAAAAACAATTGTGCTGCTTGTGATGCTGTTAAAGTTTTCTTACATGGAATGAAGTATGCTTGCTTACTAAATCTATCTACAACTGTCCAAATCATATCATGGTTAGATTTAGTATTTGGTAAACCAGTAATGAAATCCATAGAAATGTGTTCCCAAGGTTTAGATGGAATAGACAAAGGCATTAGTAATCCATATTGTTTACCATGATGTCTCTTAACTCTTTGACAAATCAAACATTCAGAAACGAAATTAGATACATCTGCATCCATATGCGGCCAATAAAAATCTTCAGTTAACATACGTAATGTAGATATGATACCTCTATGACCTTGATATGGGGGACAATGAATTTCATTCAAAACAAAAGATCGGAATGGAATAGTAACACACAGTCTCTTTTCATAAAACATAAATCCATCATTATATGACAATGAATCAACAGGAATGAAATTATTTTGAACTAGTTTATTCCAATCAGAATGAAAAGTAATATCCTAGTGATATGTATCTTTCATAGCAATCAAAGAATCAAAAGATATGACAGAAATATTATGAATTGCAGGTCTTCTACTCAATGCATCAGCAACAACTACATTTTCTTTTCTAGGTTGGTATTGAATGATAGGATGAAAACTTTGAATGAAGGAAGCCCATTTGATATGACGGTCAGAGATTTGGGGTTGGCTAAGTAAATGTCTAATGCTTTGCTGGTCGGTCTTTATCATGAATTCTGAACCCATTAAGTAGTGTTTCCACTGTCTTAATGCTTGTACAACTGCTAATACTTCTTTGTCATAAGTGGAATATTTCAGCTCAGAGGGTTTCAGCTTACAACTAGAATATGCTATTGGATGATTGTCTTGCATTAGTAGGGCTCCTATTCCTGATCCGCTAGCATTGGTCACAACTAGAAAGAATGGTCTATTAAAGTCAGGCAACTGTAGAACAGGGGCATTGGTTAATGCATGTTTCAGTAAGTCAAAGGATTTCTGCTGATTTTCAGTCCATTGATAAACAATTCCTTTCTTGAGAAGTTTTGTTAATGGTAAAGCAAGTAATGAAAAATTACGTACAAACTTTCTATAGAAACTAGCAAGACCAAGAAATGAGCGTAACTCATGCACGTTTTTAGGAACAGGCCAATGCAATATTGCATCAATTTTCTTAGGATCAACTTTAATTCCTTCAGATGATACAATATGACCTAAATACTTAATTTCTGTCTTAAAGAATTCACTCTTTTCGGGATTTGCAAACAATTGATTTTCTTTCAGTAATTGAAAAACTAATGACAAATGCTCATAATACTCTTTCTCATTTTGACTAAACACCAAAATATCATCAAAGAAAACAATCACACAGTACTGATATTTCAGAAAGATACAGTTCATCATTCTACTGAAGGTAGCAGGTGCATTAGTCAATCCGAATGGCATGACTAAGAATTTGTAATGGCCAAACTTCGTTCTGAATGCAGTCTTAAATATGTCAGATTTATCTAGCCTCACCTGATGATATCCAGACTTAAGGTCAATTTTACTAAATATAGAAGATCCTTGCAGTTTGTCCATAAGGTCATCAACTCTAGGTATAGGATACCTATTCTTTACAGTGATCTTATTTAAAGCTCGGTAGTCAATACACATACGATAGGTATTATTCTTTTTCTTGACTAAGAGTACAGGTGCACCGAATGGAGAACTGCTAGGTCGAATTAAACCTCTATTTAGTAATTCTTCAACTTGGCTCTGGATTTCTTTTTGCTCTATCTGATTGTGCCTATATGGTGCTTTGCAAGGTGGTTGTGTGCCAGGTATCAAATCAATCTTATGGTCTTCTGGACGTAAAGGAGGTAAACCTGGTGGTAGGTCTTCTGCAAAACAGTCCTTAAAATATGCAAGAAATTCCTTATGCCTAGGGTGCATATGATTTTCCTTTGCTTGCAATTCATTCACCCAAATGAGATATGATTTACTACTCTTGCGTAATGCACGTTTTGCTTGAGTATGCGAAAGCAGTGGAAAAACATTAGATGCATGCATACCATATAATGTAATAGATTTTCCTTGAAAATTAATATTCATTGTGTGTGTGGAATAATCTATATTTGGATTATGCTGGTGTTGCCAAGGCATTCCTAAAATAATGTCACTCGACTGTAATGGAACAACTAAGAAATTTCTCATTTCAGTGTATGAACCAATTTGAATCTCTAAATCTTGAACTTCTTGTGTACCATTATACCTAGTGCCTAAAAATGCAGCTTTTATGCGATAATGCATAAGTACAGTCTCTAATTTCAATTCCTTTACCAATTTTGCTGAAATAAAGTCATGAGTACTACCGTCATCATGCAAGATAGTCTTTTCCTTTCCATGCACCAAACATTTCATAGTCAATAATGAATGTGGAGTAGGCATACCTGGTAAAGTATCGGAAATAGTAGTAGTGTCATCCTCATCTTCAGTGAAATCAGGCATATCCTCATGCTCGTCTTCATCCATGGCTCCAAGATAGTTGATATGTGCTGATGGCTTCTTTGAATGACAATTTGCTGCGAGATGTCCAGGATGGTGACATTTATAGCATACTATTGGCTTGGATTTGGTTACATTAATTGCAATAGCTGGAAGTCTAGGTACATTGGAATTTGCTTGTAGAATAGGCTTAGGATTTGGATTGACATTGGATGGTAATGCAGGTGGTTTAGCCCAATTCTTGCGGAAAGATGGTGAAGAGAAACGACCTGGATTAAACCTTCTAAAATTGGAATTGAATTGTTTAGATCCATAATTACCATTGGCTTGGAATTGCTGTGGTCGTCTGTCTCTACCATATAACTTATCTTCAGTGTCGTGAGCTAGTGAGATGGCGTCTTCAAGGGTAGCAGGCTTGAACATGTTCACTTCAGCGTAGTAATGTCCAAGAAGTCCAGACATATACTTCCGCTTATGTGTCGTCTCTGGTACGTCTTCAAGCATGCGTAGCTGTAGGAGTGCATTCCAAAAACGCTCTGTATACTGTGGTATAGGCTCACGATCCCGTTGTTGAAGTAGATCCCATTGCTTGATAGCCTTCTCATGAAATTGCGGTGGAAGGAAATTCTGCATGAACTTCTTCTTGAAATCTTCCCAAGTAGCAGGACATTCTATGCTCTTGCGTACTACAGTCCACCAAAGTGATGCTCTGTCTACCAAATGATTAGTAACACACTTGATTTTATCTTTTTCTGGATAGGTTTCCTCATGGAAATAGTCATCAAACTGGCTAATGAATGATAAAACAGTCTTTCCTTCTCGTATGCCATTGAAAGTGCGAAATTTGAAACTTCGTTTACTTATCTTTGATTCCTTGCGAATGGTTTGAGCTTCAAGGGTGGCGTTGATGGTACGTCGAATCAAATCTTCAGCTTGAGGTTCTTCTTTGTCGGTAGACGCTCTTTGTAATTTTGTCAATTGCGCTTGCAACGCTTGCCTAGCCCTTCGTTCTTCTTCCAATTGCATCATGATTAGATCCAGCTTTTTTTCCATGGTAGGCTCAGGTAGCTCGTCTTCAGTCATAGGATCATCCATATGTGGTTCCATCATCCTGTAAAACTCAAAAGACCTTTCTCACTCAAAATCAGGTTAGCGGGATGAGTGTAGCTCAATTTCGGGGTTACAAGGCTATGTGTTTTTTGGGTATTTCTTTCTCAATTTTCAGAAAATCTGTGATATTTCCTTCTTCGTATGCTGAAAATACTTCAGCGAACCTACGTATGGGTAGAATACCTTGCCACAAACAACTTTGCAGTTCAGAGTTTCTGCGCAGAAACAGCCCTTCTAGGAGTTTTGAGTACAAGTCAGTTCTGACTCCAGTTGACTAGTCTGACTTGCAGAGTTGCAGGCTTAGTCGACTTGCAGAGTTGCAGACTTGCAGAACTTAGTGAACTTGCAAAACTTGATTACAGTCGACTTGCAGGACTTGACTTCGGAAGTGCAGGACTTAGAGTTTGTTAACTTGATTGTCTTGTCTGACTTGCAGAAAGCTTAGTGTCTTAAGCTTAATAGTTTAAGCTTAATAAGGGGGGTAATTTCTTTGAAAAAACGGCGTAGTGCGTGAGGATGTGGGCAGCCGTTTGATGCCGTCGCGGAAATTTCGGGCCCCCTCTTATACCTCACGACGAATTTCTGAAGCAATTAAGCTTCTTCTAAAGCTTAAGTCAAGCTTTAACTTGAGAGAGATAAGAGATATGAAGTTTTCTCACAGTATATCCACGACTTTGGTGAAGGAGATGATTGCGTGGTCCTCCGCCTGTACAGTCTGGTCCTTTGCGATCTGAGAGTAGAAACAGGGGTTCTTGATCGCCAGAAGTCTGCCTGTATCGACGGTTCGCGACGAGATTGACTGTAGAGCCCGATCGTTCCAGGAGCTCCGCCTTCGCCCGAGATGGGTAGCGATTGGAAGCTCTTGATCTCAGCTCCGCTCTGATACCATTGGTGCGCAGATCGGTCGCTGTATGCTCACGTAGTGAATCCCGGAAGGTCCCCAAGAACAATGAACTCTACCTTTTTGCACAAAAAACAATGTAAAAGCATGAACGATAAGAAGCAAGAGACCAATTGGGTTCAATCTCCCCCCATGCCTTGTGTGAGCGCTTCACAAAGCATATATTTTATGTATATTTCCATCTTCATGCTCAATAATAGCCCAATTTACAAAAATATGACAAGCTTTTAGCTTTTGAGTTTGCTTTCTACAAAAATAGGAAATAAAGCTAATGGACGGTGCCCATGAAGTCTGGCACGCCCAATCTCAATGTCCAAATAGAAATAACATATCCGTGCGCATAGACACATACAAAATAATAATCAATAATCAATGCCTCAATAGACATGACAAAATATAGGCGTGGCGCCTATCAAAATATAATCCATAGGTCGAATACTCGCTAGACTCCAATGCTTTCCTCCGCCACTACTGCTATCTCTACACATCAACTGAAGCATTCACAATCGTTAGTAAAATAATACAATTAAACCGACAAAAGTGAATACCTAGCAGTCTTCAGCTACATAAATAAATCAAC
This sequence comes from Lygodium microphyllum, assembly GCF_053477565.2. NCBI lineage: Eukaryota > Viridiplantae > Streptophyta > Polypodiopsida > Schizaeales > Lygodiaceae > Lygodium > Lygodium microphyllum. The sequence continues at coordinate 60,838,815 of NC_141138.1, forward strand.
TGGTTAGAAATAAATCCTAACCTTAATTTATTACGAGTGCGCACTCTAAACTCATAAACGTTTATTAATTTAATATGCATTTTGCGGAATCACCCGCTATGGAATCACCCATGTACACACTAAATTAATGAAACGCCCGAAAAGGACATGCATCCCCATCAACTTCTCGCACAAAGAATCCTCTTTGTGTATGAGCCCCGGTCATCTAAGTTTACGGAATCCACCGTAAAACCTCACGGAATCCACCGTGGCACGGAATCCACTGTGGAATATGCCTCCTGGCATCACGAAGTCAGTGATTGAGGCCTTTGTTTGTACTTGGAAAGAAAAGAAGGTGCACTACCTGGGGATGTCTTTGCCTTACTATGGAGTGCATGGAGCACGTGCTTGTGGAACTAGGAGATGAGCCCTCGATGGTGTCCCACACTTGAGGACCCAGTTGGTGCATAAGGGAGGTGCGGTGCACGGGGTTTAGGGTGACGGGTCTAATCATAGTATTGAGAGTGGAAAAAGATCGGTTTTTGTTGTTTTTGAGGCCTGAATGGTTGATTATTAATGGATTTTTGGGTGATGATTGGTTGTTTTGGAAGTGTTTGAAAGTATTTTTGATGATATTGATTATGTTTTGAAAGCTCATGATGCTTCTTAGTGGAAATATGAAGCTCCATAATGTTCTGATAGGTTCCGTTGAGGTTCTAATTGGTTATGATACCTTTTGTTTAGCTTCTATTTTGTTTTGATTTTCTTCTATATGAAGCATGGATTGATGATTGATGAAGGTTGAGATCTTTTGAAAGCTTATTGAATAGTTTTTGATTGTTTGGAATGGTTTTAGTATGAGTTATGAGGATCTGATGTTCTCTGATGACCTTTTGTAACTCTCTGTTGATCCTCTATAGATCTTCTGTAGAGCCTCTGTCTCTGTTTCTATTCTGCTTTGTAGATCTTCTGTAAGTGTTCTATAGAATGTATATATAACTTTGGAAAAGTTTTTTAAATTTTGAAAAGGATGAATCTAAGTTCAAAATAGTTAAAACAAATGGAAGAAGTAGCTGCTGAAGACTCAAGTGTAGATTGAAGTGATAGAGACAGATTCGAGATATGAAGGGTTACTGTAGATGCTCTGGTGCCTCTTCGACACAAACACACCTCTTGGGAGGTGCATCCATGACCTAAGAAGGATTATTGAGAGTGATTATTTATTATTGTAATAAGGAGATGATGTACTATTGATTGAGAGAAAAAGAGAGAGAGTCAGAGATAGCCAATTCTATGAAAACAATGTATCTATGAGAGATTGAGAGAGAAAACTATGACAACAATGAAGATGAATCATATGTGATATTATTTTCATTCAAAAGTTGTGTATTATTTTGTGTTTCTTGTTCTATTGATAGATTCTATGAAGATGTTGAAGATTATGGTTAATGCTATTAAATCCGTGGGAGATATCTAGTATGATGCTGCGTGAAGATTTGTTCTTTTCCTTGTTTTAGTTCTCAAAAGAATGAAATAAAAGCTTGTTGATATTACAAGATAGATTTTCTTACAGTAGAAACCCCTTTTCCTTGGTTTTCTTCTTGGGGCTCCATGGTTTTGGTGTGTAGTTGGGGAAACTTGCCATCAATCACTACAAGATATAGACCTTATAGCGACGTTTAAAGCGACGAAAATACAAACAATAAAATTTGCCCCCGTCGTCGCAAAAAGCGTCGTTATTGACGACGCCATAGAATCGTTGCTATAACCGTTGCTATATGCGTCGCTATATACGTCGCTATATGCATTTGCGACGCATATAGCGACGATTACAGAGAGTTTGCGACGCTGATAGCGACGGCAATAGCGACGCGTGCAGTAAATTTGCGACGCAAATAGCGACGGTAACAGAGAAAAAAAAATTTGTGGTTGCCCTGCCACATATAGCACTGTGTGCTGTATGAGAGCCATACAAAATAGTTTCTGCACTGCTTCATACAAAGCGTTTGCAAACAAAAAGAATGTATACTGAAATCATAAAACTGATGGATGAAATAAATACATGATATCACATAAAATGCGATTGGTACAATCATAAAACAATATCACTAATACATAGAAAATGTCTACATAGATCGGGCGACTAAAAACTAAAGGTATGTGAGCTCTAAGGATCCAAGGGCGAGCTACAAATCGTCGTCCCCTGAAAGCTCTTCCCGCTGTAAAGGAGCATCAAACGGATTCTGCAGAAAAAGAAACAACATATCATGCATTCAAATATCTCATGGTAACTACGGACAAGAAAGATGAGTGACTTACTGGGCCGCCGCGTCTATACAATCGGTCGATCAATGATCTGAGACCGTGCCTCTCCGCATATCGAGTCTCAAGGCCTTACGGATAGCGATTTGTAATGGAGTGCTGCAAAGAAAACAAAATGCTAACTGTTAGAAACATGATTGTCAGTACAAAGAATATCTCAAAAAAACAAATAAGCAAAACAAAAGAGAATATTACAAAGTCCTCCAAATATGTCCTGTGGCCGCCACTCCCAAGATGATGTACCGATCCAGCCTCGATTCGTGCCCTCGCCGCCTCCCGCTGCTGACTCCAACGTCCTGGCGAATTTGTAGCCTCCTCCCTCAGTCGGTGCCAGTCGTCTGCATCTAACCACTCGGGCTTTGGAGCCCCACTCTTGATTGCCTTGCGTGCGTCGGATCGTCTATGTGACATGTATGCACGCATGCAATCCATCATCCAGCCCGTAGAGAATCTATCCACTGCGGCTGGCACCGGGAACTCCTCGTGCAAGGATGCTACTATGTACTCCTTGCTCCCCTCCGGTATGTTCCTCCAATGATCCAGGACGTTGTGCCGAAAAACTTGTTGGCACAACTCCCTCATGCGAGCCATCACCCTCCTCCCCTCATCATTCATGATGATGGCTCTTGACCTGCCATCCACTAGGTATCCATAATCCCTAGGAGTGTGCCTTGTATGGGCCCTCTCCCATCTCCGTCCACGCTCCTGGGCATATCCAGGAGATCCCTGAACATCCGGTGTACCGACGGGGGTACCCTCTCCCGGAGTGCCACACAAAGGGGTGCCGCCAGAGGGTGTGCCACCAAAAGGAGTGCCACCAGAGGGGGTGCCACCAAAAGGTGTGACATCTGCCGACGGCTGCGCAAAAGCCGGAGTAACTGGAGTGGACGTCCCCACAGGTGTGACAAATCCTGGCGGTGACCGAGCTCCAGCTGAATGACGAGACGGAGACACCGCGTCCGTGTCTCCACAGCAGCACCCCCCTGATCCTCCTGCAGTCGCAGTCCCTCCCTCTGGCCCAAGTCGCGAGCGTCAAGATCGTCTACTCGAAGCTGAAGCATCTGATCGCGCCGAAGCTAATCTAGCAGAGCGTCCTGACGAAGAACGAGACAGCTCCTGATCTGCTATCTCTCTGAATCTCGCGAGCTGATCTGGAGACATACGTGCCATCATCTCCTGAAACTCCTCATCGCTCATCCCTCGACTCATCCTGAAAATGTCGATACCTGCACAGATAAAAAATAATGTTAGAATAATCAATTTAAACTATACAAAGCACATTAATAAAATCATTTTTGAAAAATCCCTCTTAAAATGCATATCTTATCTACCTTTATGGAAGATCTAAACAATGAATTGAGTAATACAATTCTCCAAGAATGAAGTATTCTATGGTCCCATGTTAATCTCCTGACACAACTCTGCATACACTGGAAGGTCGATAGACATGTCACCACAAAACAACGAGTCTGTCTCGTTCTCAAAAAATTCTACGACTTCTGTATTTCCATCATTGTTAGCCGATGCAGGCTCCAAGCTTGCGGTGGCCTCCACCCCCTGTAATTTCGATCCCTCTATTTACATATTTTCTTCATCTATGCCTGGAACATCGCTTTGATCGTATACTCTCGCACCTCGAGGAGTTGAAGGTATAACATACCACCATCGAGGTTGTCGGGGATTTGAATAGAAGATTACCTGTTCACAAACACCTACAAACCGTCTTCAAACCATTGTGACATAAACCATGTCATATTACAATTAGCAAGCAAATGCCTAGTTGCACCTGTTCACAATGGGCCGGCAACACAAAGGTGTCGCGCAAATCCATCCATTTTTTTTCGGAATCTATTTCGAGAAATCCAGATGGACCTCGTCGAACTGTTGCACCAGCTCCTCCAAGTACCACTTTGAACCACTGCACGTCGAATATTATCATGGAGAAGCTACGGTAATCCACCGTAATAATACTTTGCAAATTCCCAAAATACTCCATCTCATCCACAACCGTGTTCGGATCCGTTGCTCGTCGCCGGCTCTCTTGCTCAAACCTTGCCATGACACCACAGTCCATTGTGGAGCGCATTTTGTCAATACGATCCACCTGAAAATGCCGTCCGCGCGACCACGCTGCACTATACATTTTGTACTGCACATTGAAACACTCAAATTAGATGTAGCAAGCAAATTTAGATACGACACATTCTAAACCCCTCATTACCTTTGGACTACATCCCCTCGAGAACTCCCACTCCTCCATTGAGACCTCTGTCCCTTCGCTGGATGCTGCGGTCAAGGCTCCATGCAACCATCGTGTTGACATAAACCGCGGCATCTCCTCCATGCCTTCAGGATATCGAATCGGTCGGTGACGCGTACTGCGTCGGAATTTGGCTCGTGCTTCCTCTCGATCTTGCCTTGCAATCTGGTACTTGGCGAGCCACGTCTCCATGGAGGCATGGTGCAACATACAAAAGCGATTCACCTTCTCTTCCATTGAGGTATCCATTCTTTTTTCTACCCCATTTCCAACCACCACATCTCCAGTCAGCCTGTCATCGTCCTTCAGCGTCCATAGCATTTCATTGTCTGGTTCCATCATTGGTAGCCATTGTGAGATATGCACTAACGCCTCTGACACCAACCAACCTTCCGCCATGCTACCTTCCGGACGAGCTCGTTGTCGCACAAAGCCTTTCAGGGTTTTCATGAAGTGCTCCAGGAAGAACATCCATCGCGTATGGACAGGTCCAGCAATCTCCACTTCATCCACAAGATGCACAAGAAGGTGAACTTGTATCGTGAGCATGCTAGTGGGCAGGTATTTCTCAAAGAGACAGACCGTCTCAACTGCTCCCCGCCTTGCGGATTCAATAGAGGACATCTTAATCTCTTTCTGTGAGATCCATTGCACCAAAGTCGACAGCTTGTAAATGGCCCCGCGAATTTCTGGAGTTAGGCATCCCGCGATCGCGATCGGTAGGACAAACTGCCAAAAATGAGAAAGCATTAAGAATAATGGTCACTTTTCAAATTTCAAAATGTCCACGCTAATTAAAATCCATTCTGTTCACAAACCTCACATATCTTATGCCAATCATGGGATTTTAGCCCAGAAATCTGGTCATCTTTAGAAAATGCGGACCTGAGAGAACGCATCATACCCGTCGCAGTGCGGATAGACTTGATTACTTGCTTCACAATGCGCTCTTCTTTGGTAGACAAAACCCAGGGAGCGCGAGGAAGCTGCACTCCCCCTTCAGCACTCGACTGCGGCCAAAGCGCCTCCATCTTACCTACCTCCTTTAAATCCATTCGTGCCCCTATAGTGTCTCTCTTTCCTGTGATGTGGTCCCATAGCAAGCTGCCCACATTTTTGAAAATATGCATGGGATCCAACAAGTGGTTGACCTGTAAGTGGGTCCAATATGGCAACTCGTAGAAAACTGAGAACTGCCGCATTCCATTTGGATGTGAATCCGCGTTTACCATTTTCAGCTCGTACCAGCTTGCAGCGTTCATACGTGCTGGAGGTCGTTCAAGAAAACCTTTCCTGAGTTCATGATCCTCTGGCAAGAAAGCGGCGTGTCCTTGATATACCATCTTCTTCATGGTTCGTGACCTTCGGGAGTCTAACTGTGGCCCACACAATGGACATGCATGATAACCTGAGGTAACGAGACCTGCAAGGCGATCCACGACCTAGTGAATACTTGATTGAATGAAATAAAATATAGATATTACCGGCGAGAACAAAGGTCTGCTCACCTGCACACTCTCCCAATCCCGGAAAGTCATGCATCGTCCACATGAGAATGGCTCGAATGTTGGCTGACCGCCGACCATCGCGCCTGCTCATATCTTGCACCGTGACCCCCTCCTCCCACAAAATCTTAAGCTCATCGACTAATGGATGAAGATACACGTCCATATTTTTTACTTTGTAGCGGCCCGGGACGAGCAAGCTAAGGATGAGATGTCCTTTCTTCGTAGAAAGCCATGGAGGAATGTTGTAGTTGACAAGCACTATAGGCCACACACTGTAAGATGTCGAGCGCAGACCGAATGGGTTCACACCATCCATGGCGAGACCGAGCCGAAGATTCCTTGGCTCTCGCGCAAAGCCTAGGAAGGTAGAGTCAATGTGGCTCCATGCGCGCGAATCTGCTGATATTCGTTGAACTCCATCCGTGGACCTATTCTGCACATGCCACGTTGTCAAGCTTGCCATGGCAGACGTGCGAAACATGTGGTTTATGCGGGGGATGAGTGGAAAGTGTCTGAGGACTTTTTGAGGGATGGTTTGCCCTTGCAAGTCTTGTCAATACCTGTGAGCACCACACTTTGGGCATGTCTCCATACTCTCGTATTCATCTCGAAACAATATGCAATCGTTGATACATGCATGGATGTTATTGTAGTCCATGCCAAGCTTCCGTAAAACATGTCGCGCATCATCACGAGACTCAGGCATGGTGTTGCAGGTGGCAATATATGATATTTCAATAACCTGAAAAAATCATAAAACACCTTGAAAAATATATCCATGTTTGCAATAATACTATTTATAAAAAAAAACAATGAAGTCTGTGTGCAAGGTACCTGAATAACTCAGTCACACTCGTATCGCTCCAACCGTATTTTGCTTGCACACTTAAGAGTGCAAGCAATGTCTTCAACTGAGATACTCGGCACCCATCATATAATGGTATGGATGCTTCCTCTCTGAGCGGGTCAGATGTCTCAACATCCATGGGAATCAATGCATCGATCATTGCCTCCATCTCAGGCTCCAAGATTGTAGGCAAGTCGGGAAGGTTGTCTGTCTCCTCTGGCATTGACGGTATAGATGGGCCTTGCGAGTGGTCGATTGGCTCCTGCAATCCATTCATCGCACGTCCACGAACTCTTCTAATTGGCCGCAAAGGGTGCACTCCCCCTTGGGTCGAGATATCACCCCCCTGGATACAAAATTTACCAACAAGACCCAATCTTATTGTGTATGGTTTTCAATTAGCTTGAGAGTACAATGCATGGAAAATGCTAACTTCAAATTACCGTTTGCTGAAAGTCTGCAATCGCCTGATCAATGATCTCAGATTGAAACTCGCCAAATCGTCGTACGTGTTCTATAGACAATCGGCGTTTTCGTCTAATTGCCAACTTGCATTGAGAGCAAGGACATGGGACACGCTGATTAAGATACGACTCACAGTCTTGAACAATAGGACCTTCTTCATTTGCCATCTTATCTACATTTCAGCAAACAAGGCTTAAATGGATAGCTTTATGGAGATGTACGTCAAGTTGCAAGTTGACCATAAACCTTGCATTGTATATAGTAGTCGAGAGATTTTCCGATGTTATATCTCGGCCTTGTATCATGCTCAACGATTTGTTTGTCCCGGTAGATAATTTTTTGTTATATCTCGGCTTTGAGTATAAGTAATCCATTTTAAAATTAATGCGCGCCATCTATGAAATTTTATAACTATAGTAATAAAATTTATTTCAATCAATTCTACTCATAGTCATAAGACCTGAGAGAAATTATCCTATACTCAATTTAAGGGTTTCTTTTTCTATAACAATAATTTTGGGTTCATTTTGATGAAGTACGTGGCCGTATGCAAAGCACATTGCATACCATTATCAATACGTATATTATCTTAAATTTTCTTCCCTTCCCTCTCCCTCTCTTTCTCTCCCTCTCCCTCTCTTCCTCTCTTTCTCTCACCCTCACCCTCTCCCTCTCCCTCTCGTTCTCTTTCTCTCCCTCTCTAGTTTCCTCCCTCCCCCTCCCTCTCCCTCTCCCTCCCTCTTTCTCCCTCTCCCTCTCCCTCTCCCTCTCCCTCTCCCTCCCTCATTTCCTTCCCCTCCCCCTCCCTCTCCCTCTTCCTCTCCCTCTCCCTCTCTTTCTCTTTTTTTCCCTCTCCCTCTCTATCTCTCTTTCTCTCTCATTTCCTAAACAAGCAAAAAATAAAGTGATTTAAACATCCTCCAAGCAAAAGGGAGAGGGAGAGATACAATGCACTCTCCCTCTCTTTCTCTTTCTATCCCTCTCTCATTTCCTTTCCCTTCCTCTCCCTCTCACTCTCTTTCTCTCTCATTTCCTCTCCTAAACAAGTAAAAAATAAAGTGATTCAAACATTAAACAAGCAAAAGGGAGAGGGAGGGAGAGAGAGAATGCACTCTCTCTCCTTCTCCCTCTCTTTCTCTTTCTCTCCCTCTCCTATTTCCTCCCCCTCCCTCTCCCTCTCCCTCTATTTCTCTTTCTCTTTCTTTCCCTCTCCCTCTCCCTCTCCCTCTCCCTCTCCCTCTCTCTTACTCTCTCGTTTCCTCTCCTAAACAAGCAAAGAAGAAAGTAATTTAAACATTAAACAAGCAAAAGGGAGAGAGAGAGAATGCACTCTCCCTCTCTTTCTCTCCCTCTCTCTCCCTCTCCCTCTCCTTCTCTTTCATTTCCTCTCCTAAACAAACAAAAGAGAACGATTTAAACCTTCAACAAGTAAAAGAAAGAGAGAGGGAGACTCACCAATGAGATATGGCGAGCGTGGGCGGCTTCTCTTTGCAACGAGGGCTCCTCCTCTCCTTCACGAACAACGACGGTGGCGGCGGCGGCGGCGGCGGCAAGTCTCTTCCTCCTCTTCTCCCACAAAGCCTTGGCTCCCTCCCTCGCTCTCTCCCTCGCTCTCGCTCTCAAAAGGCGAAGAAAACAAAATGAAAACAGCGCTCTGGTTTCGGCCGCACTTTTTTTCCCTGCGGCGTCGCAATTGGCGTCGCTATATGCGTCGCTATTTGCGTCGCAAATAGCGACGCATATAGCGACGCCAATTGCGACGCATATAGCGACGTCTATAGCGACGCCGACATCTGCCGTCGCTAATCAGCGTCGCTATTGCCCCATTCCCTTGTAGTGAATAAGCATCAAAAGAGACTGAAAATGAAGGAAATGACATTGCCAAGAAGAGGAGAACTTGATGGATGTTTACAAAGTTCTTCTTCCACTGAAGAGTTGGAGATTATCATTACCAAAGCTACTTTCCATAAGAATTTCATCCCACAATGGCGGAAACATATTACCATCATGATATAGGCTCTATGTGGTGGACTATTTCCTCTTCCTGTTGAAGCAACAGAGATGTGCATCTTGGTGGCAAATTGTTTGGGAACAAACTGAAGAGTAGAAACAGAGAGAATGACCATCCATGGAAGATTTGGCATTCATTGAGAAGTTTCCAAACATCATCAAGTGGGAGATCGTGAAGAAGCTTTAGGAGTTGTGGTCTATAGATGTTCACAAAAACAAGGAAGAAAAGAGTTGGAATTTGTTTGTGGATGCTCAACATCAAGATATGTGGGATGCTTGGTGCATTGATAACCTCCTGTTTGTTCAATTAGCAACCCACTAGAAATTGGTAGACAAAGTGTTTTTCACAACATACACTGTTGAAACCCTCAGAAGCTGGCATTATTATAATGATGACACAACAACTATCCTAAGAAGAATGAGTTTTGATACTTTCAGAACGGAATATCTCCCCCTCTATAGTGGTTTGAAAGCTGAATTCAGAGATGTTGAAAAGAAGAAAGTAGAAGAGATGTTGGCCAAAGAATCCTCCAGAGACTAAAGTCCCCCTCTGATTCTATTCTACTGAGCACAGACCAACTGGTTGGAGCCAACCCCTTGATGAATGAGCTTGCAGCAGAAGCCTCCTTTGACGCCCTAAAAACACTCTTTACAGAAGTCCCCATGGCAACTCAAGGACCCCTTCATAGTCAAAATTGTCCTAGAAATATTAATGACAGGCCAACAAATGTATTCCCATTGCCAATTTTTAAGGGAGAGTAAAATGAAGACCCCAATCTTCATGTAGGAGAGTTTATGGTAGCATGTGTGGCTAACAATGCAAGAACCCTCGAGCATTGGTTAGCAATCTTCCCTGCCACTTTCAAAGGCGCGGCATTTCAATGGTATGAGAGACAAGCAGTAGGAACTATTGGCACATGAGACGACCTGAAGTTGGCCTTCCTCACTAAATTCATGTGTGAAGCTTTTGAACAGCAGATGCGAGAGGAGTTCATGAACCTTAGTCAGTCCTCTAGAGAAAGAGTAGAAGCTCGAATGGAATCCATCCTGAAGAGATGAACCAACCATCACTTGGATGAAGGCATCCATAAATGAGTGTTCCTCAAAGGCCTACAACATAAGTTTGCAAGTTTGTGGATTTGAGAAGACCAGTCAACCTGCAAGCTGCAGTGGAAGGTGCAAGACTATATGACGAAGTTGAAGCAAGGCTATTAATGACTCCAAGAAGAGGAGTCTTACCTCCTCCCATGCCAAGAATGGTATACCCACATGCAATCCTAGGGATAGTTCCCTATGATCCCTATTCCCAGATGCAAACAGTGCCATAAATACAATGCACCTACTCCACAGTGGCCATAGATGACAGTGCCTCAAATGATGGTTCAACCACAATAACAATGGCCTCAAACAGTTCCTCCAATGGTGACTCAACCACAGTGGAACCCTACCAATTGGAATCAACAACCCTAAGTCTCAACAGGAGCTGTGAATCAAAGTCAAAATAGAGGACCTCTTGGATCTACCCAACTTGTGTATACAGTAATTATAGACCTTCACAAAGCCCTACTACAAGTATCCCAAGAGGTGAAAATTTGAAGGACTACCTGTCCAATTCAGTCGTAAGTATCAAGAAAGAGCTTATGGATGTAATTACAGAGCAGCTATAGATGTTGAAGGTGAATATTGCCAATATATGCACTCTTGTAGGAGGTAGGAGAGATGTGATGCATTCTAATACATGGTGGAGAAAGTGCCATCAAGCGGGACATTTAGCCACTAAATGTACCCGAAAACCAACCATTCCCGGAGCCTTTTGTTCATACTATTTGAGGAAGGACCATATAGAGGATATTTGCTCTCTAAAAGAGATGCACGAACAAAGACAAAAAGATGAAAATGCAAGATTCAACTTACTAGAATCCAAAATGACAACGCAGGACATTGGACCAAAGCCTAGGGAGTTTGATCCTAATTTTGGTGCAAGGAGTTTTCCCTCTCAAAGTTATAGAGGATGGCAGTTTGGCGGTGGTCAGAGATTAGAGGTGAAATGTTATAGATGCGGAGAAAAATTTCATATCTCACCAAATTTTCCAAACCCTAGAAGATCTGTGGATTACAAGCCCTTATATAGTCGATGCAAAGGAGAAGGCCATACTGCAGAAAATTGTCCAAGTTCAGCCCCTGTGAAATCTACTTCTGATACCCAACAAAAGACCCAAGAACTTGCTTCCAATTTGGTGCAATTGGAAGTGGCCGAACTAATGCGAGCAAAGAAAGTAGAACCCGTAGTTCTAAAAGAGAATGTTCCATTTGCCAAGATTGTGAAGTTCAACCTTCCATAGGAAAAATAGAACAAGGCAATCCAAAATAACGTAGTACACAGCACTATAGAGCCACAGAGAGCTACAGAGATAGTTGCAAAGACAAGACCAAAGGTCTAGGAAATGGAGGATGTGGAAGTACCTCCTCATGAGGAAGAAGTGTAGATGTTGCCACTCATCATGAGGAAGAAGCGTAGATATTGCCACTCTTGGAAGAAAAAGGAAAGATAAAAGTGGGCATGGCCCCATTTCCTAGTCGATCAAAAAAGCCTGTGAATCCTATTAAAGAGTATGATTTGGTCAAAGATCTAGACACCTTTAAACCAAACCTAACATTCCGACAGTTGCTGATGTTGTCTCCTAGTTGCTAAAAATGATTTAAAAGCATCTTAACAAGAAGACGTGGCCTAAGGATTGCTCCCCCATTAACAAAAAAGTCGAACAAAGCCTCAGACCTTGTGAAGGAATTGGATGTGGCTAACACCTTCCTAGATCCTGGAACTCTAGAGATTATTGTATGGATAGAAGGATGCTTTATTTCAGATGCATTGATTGATGGAGGCTCATTAGTAAACATAATGATAGATGTGACAATGAAGGATCTAGGTTTGCAAGGAATTCAACCTACAAAGTGGCTTATCAGACTGGCAAGCCAGATTAGAATTAAACTATTGGGCATCCTCCCATACGTAAAAACAACCCTTGTAGGAAGAGACTATTGGCTGATGTATTTAGTGGCCAAACTAAAATCTTATGGGACCTTGTACCCTCTGCTGCTGGGAAGACCTTGGCTTTTCAAAGCAAGAGCCAGGATGATAGACTAGTTCAAAGGCACCCTAACCGTAAGCAGAGGACCCAATAAAGTGGTGTTGAAATTGTATGGATTGCCAAAAGGTAATGGATCTACGTCCATCGAAGTCATAAGAGACTCCTCCAATGAAGTAAGAGATGGTATAGGAGAATAGATTGTTAAACAGATCTTTCCCAAGAAAACAAAGGCACAGTCCCTAACAGCTGTAAGCCAACTACCGAGACAAGCAAAGTCTTCGTCCATGGGAGAATACCTCCTGCCTTAATCCCAATTGACTTTTGAAATCACCTTTGACAGTGAAATAAAAGCATGGATGTACTGTTCTCCCTATTACATGGCAGTCGCAGAGATAGAAGCAGAGTCAGAGACAGGGACAAAGCCAAAGACAGATGCAAAAGCAGAAGCAGACACAGAGACGAAGGACCTATTCTTCTTCTACAGAGCCTCTATAGAAGCAAAGATAGAGCGTCCAGAGAAAGAGGATGAAAATGATGAGGAAGAAAAAGAAGCAAGTTATGGAAGTGCAGATGAAGAAGTTCCTCTGATAGTGGACCATCTTGTTGATGTCCCTGTAGAGACCTCAGAGGCCAAGGATCTCGGAGTGTTGAATGGAATGACCATGGTTCCATTTGGGCTGGCCAATGGACCACAAACTATGCACAATCAGCATAAGCAATGGATCAAAGGTATAAAAATTAAGTTCACCAGTGGCTCCTGTCCCCCTAGCCATTCATTCTGGAGAAAAGATAATGATGATGCCCCTTGTCAACAGAAGCCAGAGCCATCAGAGCCACGGCTTATAGAAGGTCCATGTTATGTGATATTCTTGGATGCATCTTCAAAAGAAAAATTCTTGAGCCAAGAAGTAACTCATCCCCAACCTAAACTCAAAACCTCAATGATACCCTTTTAGCCTGCCAAAGAGCAAGCTAAGCCTCCATTAAAAGACAACCTTAGTTCTGGTACATCATCAGAAGATGACACCACTCCCTTGAAGGATTCCGATCTCTACCCAGAAGCAATCCATGGAACATTTATCCATGAAGTGGAAGGTGAAAGGCAATTGGTTTTCTTGGATACTGACGATATCGAACGTCACCTGAAAGTGGGCCTAAATCTTCCAGAACAAGAACTAGTAGTTTGTGAGACCTACTAAAGGAAAACTTAGACGTGTTTGCTTGGTCATATAAAGATCTAAAGGGGATTTATCCCACATTATGCCAACACCACATTGATCTAGAGCCTGATGCCAAACTTGTGAGGCAAAGATAGAGGCATATGAATCCCAATTATTCTACTCTGGTGTAGGCTAAATTATTGAAGCTCCTTGAAGCAGAGTTCATTTATCCCATGGCTAACAGTGAATGGGTTTTGCCCATTGTGGTTGTACCCAAGAAGAATGGGAAACTTCAAATATGTGTTGACTTTCAAACGCTCAACTCGAAGACGAAGAATTATCGTTTCACTATCCCTTTCACAAACCAACTGTTGGACACACTGGCAGGCCATGAGCTCTCTTCCCTCTTGGATGGATTCATCGGATATAACCAAGTCCAAATCGCAGAAGAGGACCAATCTAAAACAACCTTCACAATAGAATGGGAAACCTATGCTTACAAAGTGATGCCGTTTGGGCTTTGTAACGCTCCTGCTACCTTTCAACGAGTAATGATGGCTACTTCCAAAACCATCTGCATGATTTCATTGAGGTGTATCTCGATGACTTCTGTGTCTATAGCCTAATCTGTGAGCATTGGGGACACCTAGAGCAATGTTTTGACAGATGCCAAGAGTATGGGATCTCTCTCAACCCTGACAAATGTGTCTTTGGCATCTCATCAAGAGTTCTTCTAGGCCATATTGTCTCTTCACAAGGGATTGCAACAGACCCAGTGAAGATTGAGAAGATTGCCGCATTGACAACACCAACAAACCTTAAGCAGTTGAGAGGATTTCTTGGCCATGTGGGCTACTACAGAAGATTTATTACACATTTTGTAACCCAAAAATCCCCTCTGCACAAGCTCCTAAGGAAAGATGCGGATTTTCTTTGGACTGATGACTGTAAAGAAGCCTTTAATACCTTAACATAGTGCCTCATCAAAGCACCTATCTTGTAGCCTCTTGATTAGATGAAGGAGTTCCATGTGCACACAAATGCATCAGTTGAAGGGATAGGTGTTGTCGTATGTCAAAAGGGCCCTTCTAAATTAGATCAGCCAATCTATTATGCAAGTCTAAAAGTAACCGACCGAGAGCGGAACTATACAGCGATAGAGCTTGAGTGCTTGGGAATAGTGCTTGCACTGGAGAATTTTTGACACTATCTACTGTCAACGTATTTCAAGTTCTACGTGGACCATGAAGCCTTGTCCTTCCTGATGAACAAAGAAGATGTTAAATGATGAATGATGAGATGGTTTCTCATGTTCCAAGAGTTAGATTTTAAAGTGGTCACTAAGCCTGCCCGTTCCCATGTCCTAGTCAATCATCTATCACAGATTCCTCAAACTATAGAAGAAGAGCAAGATGATACATACCTTCCTGATGCTTCCTTGTTTCTAGTTGAAACAATTACCCTTTGCTATGCACACATAGCCAACCTCTTAGCAACCCAACAGTATCCCCTTGGCATCTCGAGCTATGAAGAGAAGAAGCTTTTTTTGGAATCATCCCCCTACACCTTGCTAAGCAGTGCATTGTACAAGAGAGGCAAAGATGAAGTGTTGCGAAGATGTGTTGCAGGAGACGAAATCGGCATAGTATTGAAAGCATGCCATGAAGAATTTTGTGGTGGACACTTTGCAGGAGAAGTGACATCCAGAAAGGCTCTGCTCTCGCAGGATACTGGTGGCCGACCCTCCACAAGGATGCCTATGACTACTGCAAGAGATGTGATGCTTGTTAGCGAATGGGTAAGCCCACCAAAACAAGTGCCATGCCACTATAACCTATCCTTTCCCTGAAGTCATTCAAGAATTGGGGAATTGATTTCGTGGGGCCTACTAGATAGAAGCAGAACATATACATCCTGGTATGTACGGATTATGTCACAAAGTGGTGTGAAGCTAAAGCTCTGAAGTGGGATGATGGTAACAGCGTAGCCCTGTTCATATATGAAAACATATCACCCATTTTGGTAGTCCCCTAGAGCTCGTAAGTGACCGAGGTACTCATTTGCTTAACAGGATCATGGAAGAGTTTACGGAACTGTATAAGATCTGCCATTGCAAGTCCACCCCCTATCACCCTAGAGCTAACGACCAGGTTGAAGTCATCAATCACATCCTTTGCTCGATCCTAGCAAGGACGATTGCCGCACATCGTCACAATTGGGATGATTGAATTATAGAGGCCCTCTGGTTATACATAACCTCTTATAAGGTAGTTACAGGACAAACTCCCTTCCAGTTGGTGTATGGCACAGAAGCCGTCTTCCTTGTTGAGCTGGAGTTGCCCTCTTTGTGAGTGGCAGTTAAAGAATGCCTTGGAGATGATGAGTCCCTCCAGCACCACCTGTTGCATTTGGAAAGTTTGGATGAGATTCGGCGGATGGCCCTACAGTGCATGGAAACCACTCAAGCGCGACGCAAGGCCTATCATGACAACTTTATCAAGCATAAGGAGTTCAAAGAAGGTGATCTTGTATTGGCCTATGATTCTCGATTTGGGAAGTTTCATGGCAAGCTTCATCAATGTTGGATGGGTCCCTATAAGGTACTTGCTGTCAATCCTAATGGCTCTGTCCAAGTGCAGGCCGTTGATGCTTTTGATGATCCCTTTCTTATCAATGGCTATCGCCTAAAGAAGTATTTCCCTCCCTAGGGATCCTAACAATCATAGTTGATGCACCCTTTCCCTTATGGGTGTCATACTGTTCTTCTCCTTGTGCTTCCAATAGCCCTTATGATCTTCCTCACGAGGCGGTCTTGTTTTGCTAGCCCCTTCCCGACACCTCTGATCCTTACTCTGTTCTCCTCTCGTCTAATCCAACTGTGGTAATGAGGATGGTCCTACTACATGGTATTTCTACAAATCTCTTTATTTTTTTAAAAAAGAAAAAAAAAGAAAAAAAAACAAACTACTATGGGAGAAAAGTAAGCAAATCCCTGTCATAGCATGCCTCGTTCCAAGACAAGGCAGTAATCACCCTTGGACAGGAAGCTGGCTGTGGAAAAGGTGGAAACACCCCGCAGTCCAAAACAATTGAATCACTAGCCGAACCTTTTCAGATGCAACTTTCCAGAGCCACCTCCCTTGGTGCGGTAGATCAACAGTCTCATTCAAAGGACTGATTCCCTAAAACAGACTATCTTTTCCAAAGCCGACATGCTCTCTAGATAAAATCAAGTTCCAATCTATTGGCTACCTCCCTAGGTATGCCTCTTCATCAACAGACGAAGCGATCTTCATCGACAACCCCCTGAGTGATGTGAGATTTCATTCTAACATGATGGAGATGTGAGAATGGTCTGCCCTCTGCATCTTTCAATAGAGCGTGAGACAGAGGGTGGGGTGAGTGACCAGTCCTTTCCCTTCAATTAAACTGAGAGGTGTGATGTGTGAATGGAGTGTTGTACGCATGGGTTGGGCTGTAACGTGTCCCCTAGAATCATCCCGGACACGTCTTAGCAGTCCATCGAAAAGGATGTCTAGAAAGCTCCGCCCGGCACTCCCATGGAATGTTACGGGACTTGCGATCTAGGTCTTCCCGCGTCTGCCACGTAGCGGAAGTATCCTGGCCGTTCCCACAAAGGATCGACCTGAATTTGGGTTTTCCTGTTTGGTCATTAGCTAGCAGCAACTAGCGTCAGACCCGAGCGAACTACTTTACGCAGAAACGCCAGGTCCGAAGCAGAATCACGCTGCACTTGGTTCAAGGAGAATGGGAAACGAGAGGGATGCAAAACTCAACCTCTCTGCCATAGTCCCATTCCGTTCCCCTAAAACAGCGTAAATTGGGTAAAACATAATTCTAGGTCATTGCTTTCGATGAACCTCCCGCTGCTCTTCCAGATCTTTGAGAAAAGTTCCCAGCTAACCAGGACCACCCATCCGTAGGACGGACCCATGGTCCATCCTCCGCACTTTCCTCGGTTTGTTTTAGTTATGTAATTATCTAACACATTAATTTGACATATAACAATCAGCTTCTTTAATTAACCTTGTTAAGCACTGGTTCCTTCACGTAATCTTATCACGTGACATAGAAAAACGATATCAAACAACTTCTTTATTATCATTTCATCATTTTATCTTTGGAATACAAGGATTTCCGCCCGTAGGCTTGTCCATAATCCGCCCGAAGGCTATCCAGTAATCCGCCAGGGATCACTATTCCAAGCTTCTGCCCGTAGACTAGTATGCGGGCCTCGAGATCCAATCCCGAGTCACGTTAGCCTCTTGTGCAGGACCCGGAAGGCGAGGGATTTACGGCCAGAGCCCCCCCTGGCACCCAAGTGTCCTCCTACTCCAAGTAGAGCTCAACGGAAAGACCTCTCGCGGCGGGTTCGGTCCACGTTCCCGGCGCGGTCAACAACCCCCTTGGTTAGGGTCAGGCAGGCAATCGGGGGTAACTGAAGCTGCCTCTCCCTTCAGGCCCTCAACCTGAAGCATTTAGATATCTTTTCATCCTTTAGTTCCTTGAGCAAACAATGCAAACAGTGCTTTCTAAACTATTACAAGCACAATCAATTTCAGTGGTCGTTTATTTGGCCAACTGTTAAGGAGTGAATCCTTCTCTCCGAATGCATCCATCATTCGATCCGGGATTAATTGCGACTTGGCAAGATCCCCAAGGGTTTGTTTGTTCACCCTTTTGTCCTTGGGTTAGGGCCATACCCTGTTAACCCAACTTAACCAATACCTTAGGTTTTATTAATAGTAAATCCTGGCGACCATGTCGCTACAATTTATTGATTGGTCATTTGCTTCCAGGCAAATACCTAACTCTCCTTTTTCTTGGCAATTATTCCCCAAGAAAGGTGATGTAACAGGATGATTACTCATCCTCTTGTAAGTTAAATTTGCGCAATAACTTGCCAACCTCATTTCAAGAAATGACAAAACTCTCTTGTGGACAAATCACAAGTCTATGCGATGTTGCAACTTTTTTTGCACATGTGTTGCATCTATTCCACGGGATCATTTCACCCATTGAATGGCGTTTTCTGGTCACGGAATTACCTCCAGCCGAGTAGCAGGGTTTAAGGCGTCTTCTTACCCCACCCATTCCTAATTATATTGGCCACGATCCTAGGAATTTCCAACTCAGTCAGAGTTTCATCATTTGAACGAGTGATCCTTAGGATAGAAACCTCAGATCGTTTTATGCATGAGCATCCAATTGACTCAACATTTCGTGAAGGTGGGTATGATCTTTGGGTTTGAGGGTTTTGACTTGGCAACAAGTGTAAAACTCGGTCGACTCCTTATTGTGCTACCCTAGTTAGCACTTGGGATATTTGCCATATCGACTGAACCATGCCCATATGAATCCCTTGTGGGTTAGGTGATTTAGGCAACTCAATATACTTGTCTTGCGACAAGGATGAACCTTTCCTAGAGATAATAAACTAGATCTAAAGGAGGAAAAATAATTACAACTACACCAATACATGTAAACATGCGATTCATTGCTTCTACGCATCACATGGTTCACAATAACCCTATCTTTCCTTGGTAAAGTAAAAATGCCTGATAATCTGGACACTAACTTTCCTAGGTCCTACTAGGACTTACATCAATTAATCATGCCAACAACCTTGTTGTCTACACTTTAGAATCTTATGCTTTGATAAACCATGCAACCTTTCCTAAATGCGGCTCCTGATGAATGACATTTTTGCATGACGACTATGCAATACACAACTTTCTCCTAGCTACAATGTAGTCAATGAAGCTCATACAAAACTAAAACTAGTGTTAACTTATTCCATTTTACATGCCACTTGCAAGTCCATAGACCATTTTCGTGCTCTTCTATTTCTTTTCGAATAACATCTTATGGGTGTTAACTTTTCCTCATGAATCATTACAAGGAAGATTTATCTAAAAATGTGACATGCCATTAATCTTTCCATGCCTAGTAAAAAGGTGTACCTCAATAATTTCAACCTTGTAATGAGGTAACAGTCGTCCTAGGCTCGTCACTTTTGAATGCACAAAAGGAAACTTACTGATAAGGTCCTACAAATGCATAGACACCTTATGCTCTTTTCATTCATTCCATTGAACGTACCAATGATCAATTTTCATATCTTAAGCTATTTCTAATAAATGTTCAAATAGCCAATTCATTTTCCAATTGCATTTAACTTGACTAGTTGAATTTGAACATGCATGAGTGCTTCCTAATCCATGAAGTTATCGTGATTAATTCAATACTTTTGTGTGGAATCCAAATAGATAAAACCTGGACTTGTGGACTCCGGGAAATATCCACGTAAATACTAGGAGAAGATCCTTCCGCAGGCGCGTCTTGTGACTTTTTGGGGGCCATCATGACATAATTACGGACTTCCAGGTTGCCTTTTCCCTTACGCGATCGGTGAATTTGCTCGCCCTGGTACGCAGCCTCAAGATCTTGCCCTTTTCTCCCTGGTACGCAGGAGATCCCTTTCGAAATGTGGATCCTTGAGAATACCAGCTTGCGGAATTTGGCCTTATGGAAGGCCTTGCGGGGTTGGAGCTTGGTTTGTGGAAATGGGCTCCTATAAGATTCTTGGAAATGGGGATTTTATGAATGGAGTTTCAACAATTGAGGCCTTACGATGATGTTCGCGGAAAGGGCTCTTGCGAATGGGCCTTGCAAGAATGGAGGCTTTAGAGTTCTTCTTCTCCTTCCCTAAAATCCTAGGACCGGCCTTGTGGGTGATTGGTGGGAAGGGCCTTTATAGGCTTCCTCTCTTACTCTTTAAAAATCCCGAGGGTTAAAGATATTGTGGAAAGGTGTTTAAGGACCCCTCTTCTTCTCTACAAGACCTGGGGCCTAGAGGGCTTATGGGAGATTTGGTAGGAAGGCCTTATAGGCTTCCTCTTCGAAGCCCGAGGGGAAAAATTGGGCTTTTGGAGGATCTAGTGGGAAGGGGGGCTTAGAGAGCCCCTTAGAATCTTTTTAATGAAGCTTCAAAAGCTTTAGGAATCTTCTGCTTCCCAGGAAGCACGTGGTCAAAGGGAATGATTAAGGGGTAAAAGAAATGGGAGATGACGTCGAATGGAGGGGTTGACTTTGCCAGGAAATTTGGCAGCAGCCTGACGGCCTATTGGCGGCGCAAGGCGGCGACGCTGGCGGCTGGATTGGGCGGCGGCCTCCACAGCTGGGTGGCGTCAACAATAGCTTCCCCCTCTCTCTCCACAACCTCAGCATGACAGCAGGAAGCCCTTGCCTCTCAACATGGTAGCCTCGTTTCTCCTCCCCTCTCTGACCGTTAGCGTGGCAACCACCTCCCTCAACAACACGACCGACTCCTTCTCTCCACACAACCTCTGCAGCACGGCATCGTCCTTCCCTCCTCCTCACGGCACCACGACGACATCCACAGTCAGGGCGTCGTTCTCCCTCTCACCTCTTAAGCAGTCTGTCGTAGCATTTTTTTTTTTTTTTTTCCCCCCCCCCTCCACAAAGGGGGTTCTTATAGTCCAAGGGGGGGAGAGGGGACCTCCCCACGTGGCCCGTTGCATGGCTCTCTCCCCCCACCTCCTCATGCTGCCCTTACTAGCCCATCCCTTTCCCCCAGCCACACATTGGCTGGGGAAGATAAATTCAAAAATTTTGCAATAATTCCACCTTTATCCCCTCAACCTCCTCCCAAGAGGGAGTTTTCCCGCGGCTATGCGGGTTTGAATCCCCGGCCTTATTTTCCTAAGGTGGAGTGTCTCCATTTCTCACGTGTGGTTATAGATTAGCTGCTGGCACTGGTGATAATCTTTGCACGAGTTTACGATGAGAGCGGGAGGTCGGTTTAGTAATATTCTCAAATGGGAATATTACATGGGCCTCTCAATGCACAAAGCACAATCTGTTCCTGTGCACTGCACTATAAGGCTCCCTGGCCTTCCTTCTCGCACAGTATGTCAGCAGCGGGTGGGATGCATAGTTGCACCATCAAATGCCCACAAGGAATACAACCTTTGCACAAGTGGATGTGAGGATTACATTAATGGGTTTCAAGAATGGGCTGCCCTTTGTATCTTTCAACAGAGCGTGAGGCAGAGGGTGGGTTGAGTGTGACTAGTGTTTCTCCTCAATCAATTTTGAGAGGTGAGGATGAGGGATGTTACGACAATTTGAGTCAAGTACATTTCTGTTTCCCTATGTACACCCAAAACGAGTCTCTGCCATCCTCATAGGAAATGTCACCCTATTCTATGCACTGCACTACAAGGCTCCTTGGCCTTCCTCCTTGCACCTATGCCAGATGGGTGGAACGCATGAATGCACCATCAATTGTGCACACTGGCATACTCCTTCCCAATCACTTTCCCCTTGTTCAGTTCTAAACCGGCCATGAGTTATGGGATTTCATGCTTATTCATTGAGCGATGGGCATCTTATCTCTTCCTGGCGGTGGTCAGCTGGTGGGTCAATCTTTGGCAGTTGATTTCTTTATGTTCCTTAAGGCAGATCATATGAATGTCAATCGGCCAATGGTGCCTGGAATCTTTTTGCTTTGGCATTAGGTGTTCATATTAATACTGAGAAATCCACCCTTTTCTCCTGTATGGAGAATGATCTGCAGGCCTTGGGATGGAATAGAATTGTGATCCCAAGGGGCAATATCACCAAACACTTGGGATATCCTATTGGTGTGGAGGTTGCTCCCCGTGCCTGGCAGTGGATGTGTTCTGTGGCACGCCCTGGTCCCTCTTGCCGCCCGACAACGGCTTTGATCTTTTTGCATCAACAACAATAGTTCCCTTCAATCATCTATGAAATAGGCCAAGTGTTCCTAACCCTACCTTTTTGTTTGCAAGTGCATGTTATGTCTTAAGTGTGGGGATGCTTGCATCTAGGCGGTTGAAAAGTCTGTGGCCATATCGATCAATCTACCCTAACCGGTAAGGTCTGTGGGGACGTGTCCCTTCCCGTCTAATGTGCATACCCCCTGCATATGTCATTACCCAATCATGCGTATCTACCACGTACTAGTTCTTCTCTAATGGGGTCCCTTCCTCACCCACCCACCCTCGTACCCCTTGTCATCGAGGCAGTTTCCCTTGCGGTTGCTTTTATTATGCCATTTTTTCCTTGCTCTATACATCGGCTCCTATGTTCACCAACTCCCGATCCAACTTTATAGCATTGTTTGTCCCTTTGAATGACACACTTTTCCTTTTTACATCCCCCTGTTCCGGCTTACTGTTTCTACATTATTAATTTTTGAAGCTTTTCCCGCACCCTTGGATGTATTTCCATGCGAATGCACCCTTAACGCTTTACAACAGTGATCTAACATACTAGCCCTGTCCTATGACTTCCCCTAGATATTATTTCTTTTAATCATATGTCATTCCGACGTATAGTTTGTCCATTATTCATTTTTGCGTGGTTTCGTGCCTTTTTCATGTACGTTTTTGCCCTTTTTTCATATGAACTTGTCCTATTCTCTTCAGACATCAATTTTGACAAGATAGACTTGTCTGGTCATCCTTCCTACACAATTCTCCTTTTTTCTTCACCTTGTTTTGACCTCTAGATTTTTTGTTATTAATTTTTATTTGTATTTTTGAGCTCTATTTTATTATTTTTTCATGTGAACACCTCCTAACCCCATTGGAACTCAGATTTGATATGACAAACTTGAGGATTATATGTGTTTGGACATTTTTCCTTTTTACTTCCCTTTGTTCCGATGCTCGGATCCTTCAATATTAATTTTCGAATCTCTTTTTGGGTACAATTTCTGGGGTTTTTTTTATGTGAACGAGCCTTATCTCTGTCAAAACTGTGTTCTGACATGATAGGCCTCTTTGGCATGACTTTTCTCACAATTTTCATTTTTCTTGCGTTTCATTTCAGCGAACAAATTTTTGATATTAATTGTTGTCTGTATTTTTGGGCCTGATTTTTGTGTTTTCCCCATGTGAACGCCTTGACTTGTTCCTGGACACCCCGTTGTCCTTTTTCATTGTCTTTCCCTCAACTTTCGGCACCATTTTTATTTTTACTGCATTGCATTCCGGCTCACGGTTTGTATTTTATTAAATTTTCTTTATTTTGTCGTATTCCTGCGTGCCTCGCCTCGCACATGTTTTTGCTTTTACGCGCCTCACGACACCCCCGTGGCATCCACACCTTCCTCATCGCCGTCCTGGCCCCCATTGCTTCTCACCACTGCAAATTTTTTTACCTCGCTTATGGAAAGAGGGGGTTTTTTCATTTTTCTCTTTATTTTTAATTAATTATTATTTATTTGATTACTAAAAAAACCAATTTAAAAATACCCCGACCCCCGAACGGTTTCCCCCCTCCCCTTCTCCTCTCTCTTCCTCTCTCTCTCTACTTCTTTCTCTCTCTCCCTCTCTTTCTCTCTCCCCGATCTTCCGCTTCTGGTGCGCAGATCGGTCGCAGATAGCTCACGTGGTGAATCCCGGAAGGTCCCCGAGAACAAAGTACTCTACTTTTTAGCACAAAAACCCATGTAAAAGCAAGCACGACATGAGACAAGAGACAAATTGGGTTCAATCTCCCCCATGCCTTGTGTGAGCGCTTCACAAAGCATGTATTTAATGTATATTTCCAATCTTTATGCTCAAAAATAGCCCAATTACAAAAATATGACAAGCTTTTAGTTTTTGAGTTTGCTTTCTACCAAAAATAGGAAAATAAAGCTAATGGACGTTGCCCATAGAGTTTGGCACGCCCAATCTCAATGTCCAAATAGAAATAACATATCCAAGCGCATAAGCGCATACAAAATAATAATAAATAATCGATGTCTCTATAGACATAACAAAATATAGGCGTGGCGCCTATCAAAATCTAATCCAAAGTCGAAAACCCGCTAGACTTCCGATGCTTTCCTCCGCCACTGCTGCTATCTCTACACATCAACTGAAGCATTCACAATTGTTAGTAAAATAACACAATTAAACCGACAAAAGTGAATACCTAGCAGTCTTCAGCTACATAAATAAATCAACTGGTTAGAAATAAATCCTAACCTTAATTTATTACGAGTGCGCACTCTAAACTCATAAACGCTTATTAATTTAATATGCATTTTGCGGAATCACCCGCTATGGAATCACCCATGTACACACTAAATTAATGAAACGCCCGAAAAGGACAGGCGTCCCCATCAACTTCTCGCACAAGGAATCCTCTTTGCGTATGAGCCCCGGTCATCTAAGTTTACGGAATCCACCGTAAAACCTCACGGAATCCACCGTGGAATATGCCTCCTGGCATCATACCCCCGGGGTGGGATAGCAATTGACCTCAATTGCTATTAGCTCAATGTGGAGCTAACAGAGTGGGGAAAGCATTTAAGTCTCTAGCGTGCATCCATTGTGCTTCCTCTACAGGATGGTTCTTAAATTTCACTAAATATCTAGAATACCTTCGGCCAGTTCTAGTGGTCATGTAGTTAGTGTCTATAATGGCTTCTGGTTCAAGTATTTCAGTCTCTTCTTCTAGTAAAGGTGGGTTTTCATAGACAGGGTGGATAGGTAATTGTCCTCTAAATGGTCTCAATAAACTAATATGAAATGTATTATGAATTTTCCAATGGGACGGCAGTTCTAACTTGAATGCATTGTCATTAATTTTATGAATGATTCTAAATGGTCCGTAGAATCTAGGAGCTAATTTGACAACTGGATGTCTATCTACACTTTGCAGTCTACGCTTTTCTATTCTAAGCCAAACATAATCATCAACTTTGAAATTCATAGCTTGTCTTTTCTTGTTGGCTTGTTTGGTATATGATTGTTGGGCTTTAGCAATCATATCCTTTACTTCATCAAAAATAGTGTTATGCATAACAGCAATATCATCGGCACTTTGTATTTTATTAAACAAAGAGGCAACAGGTGTAGATAATCTATATCCATAAATAACTTCAAAAGGTGCTTTCTTTGTAGATGTGTGCGGTGTATTGTTATATGCAAACTGTAATAAATGTAAATGAGTATCCCATGTCTGAGGTTTAGAGATAGTGTATGCACGTAAAAGATCTAAAATGGTGCTATTTGTGGCTTCTGTTTGTCCATTTGTTTCTGGATGAAATGCAGATGAGAAATCAATCTTTGTGCCTAGATTTGCAAACAGTGTAATCCAAAAATTATTACAAAATCTAGAATCTCTATCTGAAATAATCACTTTCGGCAATCCATGGTTAGTAAAAACAGTTTTCAAAAATAACTGTGCTGCTTGTGATGCTGTTAAAGTTTTCTTACATGCAATGAAATATGCTTGCTTACTAAATCTATCTACAATTGTCCAAATCATGTCATGGTTAGATTTAGTATTTGGTAAACCAGTAATGAAATCCATAGATATATGTTCCCAAGGTTTAGATGGAATAGATAAAGGCATTAATAATCCATACTGTTTACCATGATGTCTTTTTATTCTTTGACAAATCAAACATTCAGAGACAAAATTAGATACATCTGCATCCATATGCGGCCAATAAAAATCTTCAGTTAATATGCGTAATGTAGAGATGATACCTCTATGACCTTGATATGGGGGACAATGAATTTCATTTAAAACAAAAGATCGGAATGGAATAGTAACACACAGTCTCTTTTCAAAGAACATGAATCCATCATTATATGACAATGAATCAACAGGAATGAAATTATTTTGAACTAATTTTTGCCAATCAGAATGAAAAGTAATATCCTGGTGATATGTGTCTTTCATAGCAATCAAAGAATCAAAAGATATGATAGAAATGTTATGAATTGCAGGTCTTCTACTCAATGCATCAGCAACAACATTTTCTTTTCCAGGTTGGTATTGAATGATAGGATGGAAACTTTGAATGAATGAAGCCCATTTGATATGACGGTCAGAAATTTGGGGTTGGCTAAGTAGATGTCTAATGCTTTGCTGGTCGGTCTTTATCATGAATTCTGAACCCATTAAATAATGCTTCCATTGTTTTAATGCTTGTACAACTGCTAAGAGTTCCTTGTCATAAGTGGAATATTTAAGCTCAGAGGATTTCAGCTTAGAACTAGAATATGCTATTGGATGGTTATCTTGCATTAGCACGGCTCCTATTCCTGATCCGCTAGCATCGGTCACAACTAAAAAGAATGGTCTGTTAAAGTCAGGCAATTGTAGAACAGGGGCATTGGTCAATGCACGTTTGAGTAAATCAAAGGATTTCTGCTGGTTTTCAGTCCATTGATAAACAATGCTTTTTTTAAGAAGTTTGGTCAGTGGTAAAGCAAGTAATGAGAAATTATGTACAAACTTCCTATAGAAACTAGCAAGACCAAGGAATGAGCGTAATTCATGTACATTTTTAGGAATAGGCCAATGCAATATTGCATCAATTTTCTTAGGATCAACTTTTATTCCTTCTTTTGATACAATATGACCTAGATATTCTATTTCTGTCTTAAAGAATTCACTCTTGTCAGGATTTGCAAACAATTGATTTTCTTTCAGTAATTGAAAAACTAATGATAAATGCTCATAATGCTCTTTTTCACTTTGACTGAACACTAAAATATCATCAAAGAAAACAATCACACAATATTGATATTTTAGAAAAATACGGTTCATCATTCTACTGAAAGTGGCAGGTGCATTAGTTAATCCAAATGGCATAACTAAGAATTCGTAATGGCCAAACTGTGTCCTGAATGCAGTCTTAAATATGTTGGATCTATCTAGCCTCACCTGATGATATCCAGACTTAAGGTCAATTTTACTAAATATAGAAGATCCTTGCAGTTTGTCCATAAGGTCATCAACTCTAGGTATAGGATACCTATTCTTTACAGTGATCTTGTTTAATGCTCGGTAGTCAATACACATCCGATAAGTATTATTCTTTTTCTTGACTAAGAGCACAGGTGGACCGAATGGAGAACTGCTAGGTCGAATTAAACCTCTATTTAGTAATTCTTCTACTTGACTCTGGATTTCTTTTTGCTCTATTTGATTGTGCCTATATGGGGCTTTGCAAGGTGGTTGTGTGCCAGGTATTAGGTCAATCTTATGGTCTTCTGGACGTGATGGAGGTAAACCTGGTGGTAGGTCTTCTGCAAAACAATCCTTAAAATACGCGAGAAATTCCTTATGCCTAGGATGCATATGAGTTTCTTTTGCGTGCAATTCATTCACCCAAATGAGATATGATTTAGTATTCTTGCGTAGTGCACGTTTTGCTTGAGTATGCGAAAGCAGTGGAAACATATGAGATGCATGCATACCAAATAATGTAATAGATTTTCCTTGAAAATTTATATTCATTGTGTGTGTGGAATAATCTATATTGGGATTATGTTGGTGTCTCCATGGCATTCCTAGAATAATGTCGCTAGACTGTAATGGGACAACTAAGAAATTTCTTCTTTCAATATATGGACCAATTTGAATTTGTAAATCTTGAACTTCTTGTGTGCCATTGTACCTAGTACCTAAAAATGCAGCTTTTATGCGATAGTGCGTAGGTACTGTATGCAATTTCAATTCCTTTACCAATTTTGCTGAAATAAAGTCATGGGTACTACCGTCATCATGCAATATAATTCTTTCTTTTCCATGCACCATACATTTCATAGTCAACAATGAATGTAAAGTAGGCATACCTGGTAAAGTGTCGGAAGTAGTAGTAGGATCATCTTCTTCTTCAGTGAAATCCGGCATATCCTCATGCTCGTCTTCGTCCATAGCTCCAAGGTGGTTGATATGTGCTGATGGCTTCTTTGAATGACAATTTGCTGCAAGATGCCCTGGCTAGTGACACTTGTAGCATACGATGGGCTTGGCTTTGGTCACATTATTTGCAATGGCTGGGAGTCTGGGTATATTTGGATTTGCTTGTTGGATAGGCTTAGGATTTGGATTGACAGTGGATGGTAATGCAGGTGGTTTAGGCCAATTCTTGCGGAAAGATGGTGATGAAAAACGACTTGGATTAAACCTTCTGAAATTGGAATTGAATTGTTTAGATCCATAATTACCGTTTACTTGGAATGGCTGTGGTCGTCGATCTCTTCCACGTAACTTATCTTCAGTGTCGTGAGCTAAGGAGATGGCATCTTCAAGGGTAGCAGGCTTGAACATATTCACCTCAGCGTAGTAATGTCCAAGAAGTCCAGACATGTACTTCCGCTTATGTGTCGTCTCTGGTACGTCTTCAAGCATGCGTAGCTGTAGGAGTGCATTCCAAAAACGCTCTGTATACTGTGGAATAGGCTCACGATCGCGCTATTGGAGTAAATCCCATTGCTTGATAGCCTTCTCATGAAATTGCGGTGGAAGGAAATTTTGCATGAACTTCTTCTTGAAATCTTCCCATGTAGCAGGACATTCTATGCTCTTGCGGACTACAGTCCACCAAAGTGATGCTCTATCTATCAGATGATTAGTAACACACTTGATTTTATCTTTCTCAGGATAAGTTTCCTCATGGAAATAGTCATCAAACTGGCTAATGAATGATAAAACAGTCTTTCCTTCTCTTATGCCATTGAAAGTGCGAAACTTGAAACTTCGTTTACTTATCTTGGATTCCTTGCGAATGGTTTGTGCTTCAAGAGTGGCGTCGATGGTACGGCGAATCAAATCTTCAGCTTGAGGTTCTTCTTTATCAGTGGACGCTCCTTGTAGCTTTGTCAATTGCGCTTGCAAAGCTTGCCTAGCTCTTCGCTCTTCGTCCAATTGCAGCATGATAAGATCCAGCTTTTGTTCCATGGTAGGCTCGGGTAGGTCGTCTTGAGCCATAGGATCATCCATATGTGGGGTAGTCATCCTGTAAAACTCAACAAACCTTTCTCACTCAAAATCAGTTAGCGGGATGAGCGTAGCTCAAATTTGGGGTTACAAGGCTATGTATTTTTGGGTATTTCCTTCTTCAATTTTCAGAAATTCTGCAATATTTCTGTCTCCGTTTGCTGAAAGTACTTCAACGAACTTGTAGATAGGTAAAATAGCTTGCTGCGAACAACTTTCCAGTTCAGAGTTTTTGCAAACGAACAAGTCTTCTATGAGTTTTAAGCGTTAGTCAGTTCTGATTTAGTCTGACTTGCAGAGTTGCAGACTTAGCAGACTTGCAGAGTTGTTGACTTGCTGGACTTAGCCGACTTGCAGAACTTGCAGGACTTGATTCCAAGTGACTTACTGAACTTGACTTCTGGAGTGCGAGACCCGGAGTATTTTGACTTCTCTGCCCTGTAGAACTTGCAAAGTATGGTGTGTCTTAAACTTAATTGGACTTAATAATTAAGCTTAATAGCTTAGTGGTGGACTAGCAGGCCGCCGTTTTTGATCGTGAGGGGGGGGGGGGCGTTTTTTTTTCCGCCGGAATTTTCGGGGGCCTCCTCTTGCAGGTCGATTTGAAGATTAGAAGCTTTATAAGCTTCTTAAGCTTAAGATGAAGCTTTAAGGTATTAATAAACTTGATTATGAAAGATCTTATCTCTGTTTGCAACGACTTGATGAAGAGAATGGATGAGTGGTCCTCCGCCGACAGAGCCTGGTCCTTCGCGATCTGACAGCGGAAATAGGGGTTCTTGATCGCCAGAAGTCTGCCTGTATCGACGGTTCGCGACGATATTGACTGTAGAGGCCGTTTGTTCCTGGAGCTCCGCCTTCGCCCGAGATTGGTAGCGATTGGAAGCCCTTGATCTCTGCTCCGCTCTGATACCACTGGTGCGCAGATCGGTCGCAGATAGCTCACGTGGTGAATCCCGGAAGGTCCCCAAGAACAAAGTACTCTACTTTTTAGCACAAAAACCCATGTAAAAGCAAGCACGACATGAGACAAGAGACAAATTGGGTTCAATCTCCCCCATGCCTTGTGTGAGCGCTTCACAAAGCATGTATTTAATGTATATTTCCAATCTTTATGCTCAAAAATAGCCCAATTACAAAAATATGACAAGCTTTTAGTTTTTGAGTTTGCTTTCTACCAAAAATAGGAAAATAAAGCTAATGGACGTTGCCCATAGAGTTTGGCACGCCCAATCTCAATGTCCAAATAGAAATAACATATCCAAGCGCATAAGCGCATACAAAATAATAATAAATAATCGATGTCTCTATAGACATAACAAAATATAGGCGTGGCGCCTATCAAAATCTAATCCAAAGTCGAAAACCCGCTAGACTTCCAATGCTTTCCTCCGCCACTGCTGCTATCTCTACACATCAACTGAAGCATTCACAATTGTTAGTAAAATAACACAATTAAACCGACAAAAGTGAATACCTAGCAGTCTTCAGCTACATAAATAAATCAACTGGTTAGAAATAAATCCTAACCTTAATTTATTACGAGTGCGCACTCTAAACTCATAAACGCTTATTAATTTAATATGCATTTTGCGGAATCACCCGCTATGGAATCACCCATGTACACACTAAATTAATGAAACGCCCGAAAAGGACAGGCGTCCCCATCAACTTCTCGCACAAGGAATCCTCTTTGCGTATGAGCCCCGGTCATCTAAGTTTATGGAATCCACCGTAAAACCTCACGGAATCCACCGTGGAATATGCCTCCTGGCATCAGCTTCCTCCTGTTCTTCTTCTTCTTCTTCTTCTTCTTCTTCTTCTTCCTCCTATTTCTCCTCCTCCCTTCCTCTTTCTTCTTCTCCCCATCTCCTCTTCCCACTCCTCCTCCTTCTCCACCCCTCCCTCCTCTTCCTCCCCTATCAACCTCCCCCCCCCCACCAATGCTTCCCCCAACCCGCCGCCCGTTAATCCCCCCCCACCCCCATTTTTGGCCCCACCCCCCATATTTGGTCCTTGCTCCTATTTTTTTCCGCCCCCCCTTTTCTAACCCCCTGTCCACCTTCCTTTTTTCCACCCTGCCTCCCTGCCGGCCCATCCGCTCCCATTCATCTCTAACCCCCCATTCCCATTAAACCCCCACCCTGCCTCCCGATTCCACAGGCACCCCTTCCCCCCTCCACACCACACTCCCTCATAGGTCCCATGTCCCATCGGCCTTCTTCTATGCGTACGGGTTTCTTTTATTGCTGTTTGCATGCGCCGGCGGCTCGTGGCCGATTTTCTAGGTGCTCGACATTGTTGGTCACGTGCCACACATGCGTGTTGTTCGTGGATCATTCGTACGTGTGCTATTCCAGTGCTCGTTCACGCGCGAGGACACGTCTTGTTTTGATCGTGCCGCGGAGCTATCATTCATATATAGCTACTGTCGGGCACCTCGCTGTCCCACCTTTAATAAATAGAACACCTGAAAACTCATTTTAAAAAATGGAACAAATTGAAAATTCAATAAAAATTCATTTGAATTCAAAAAATACTTAAAAATTAAAAAAATTCCAAAAAAACTCAAAAAAATTTGTGCATGATTTTTCCTCAATGTAAACCTATAAAAAGTTTTAAAAATCCTTGTGGGCATTTAAATATTTGGAACAATCCATTTAAATGCTTTAAAATTTGTGACAATATGTGAAAATTTGATGTTTAAATTCCAAAAAATTGTCAAAAATTCCTTTCAATATTTTAGATTTTTTGGCATTTCTATTTGGGTTTTTAACAAATTACCAGTTGCCAAAAAAAAAAACAACAAAATCACTTCAAACCAAACAAAATAAAACACAACCAACACACAACAATACCAACAACCAAATTCAATTTAAGACCAACCAACATACGTAAATCTCCACACATCACAAAAAAAAACAAAAAAAAAAATCCAAATCCTCCTACACTAAAAAATTAATAAAAATTCAAAAACCAAGCCAAAACAAAACAAAAACACACAAATAAATGGATGAGAAAATCATAACATAGGACTCATTAAGATGTTCTCTAATCCCCCTTCCCCAAGATGCCTACCACCATCCATAATACAAAATCCAAAGAGAAAGAAAGAAAGGAAACAGAACAAGAACAAAAACAAAAAAAACTCACATAAAATGAAAACAGAATCATAAGCCTTACATACACATCACTCGCTAATATATTCAATCAACATGTAACATGTTGCATCCATTTTCCATATGTCCTGCTCTTTTGTTTTTGTGTATCATGGTATTCGCATTTTGTTTTTTCCGTCTCTGTCACGAGGTTGACTCTTATCTAGTCGCCTACTGTGGTCATTCGTGGAGTTGTTTTCCGACTTGCATGGACGAGGACTTGTGCTTCAGACCTTGCAAGTATTCACATACCGCCAGGTTCTTTCTTTTTCCCTCTCCCATATGCATCGTAACACACATGTAATTGTAATAAAATCAACCGACAGTTGCACCCACAAAAAAAACAGAATGCACTTCATTAATTTTTAATTTAAAAAGAACCCCATCGTTTATTGTAAAATGAACTCCCGCTATTGCACGAGCACATGGCACAATAACCCACATAATTTTCTAAAACAAATCATAGTGCACACGCACATGCGCTACAGACACAATTAATTGTAATTAAAATGAACTCCCGCCATCACGCATGCATGTGCTTTGCACCAGAGATCACGTAAGTTGTAATAATGAATCGCATTGTTAGAGACCCCCAGTCAGTCAAGTCAATCTAAGTAGGGGTTGGGATTGTGGAATCGACTCACTATGCATGAATGGTTAATTAATAATGAACTACAATCTAATTTGTACATGGCTAAAATGAACTCGATAGTGTTCATCCATCCACATTCACTGCACCATAGGTTTACACAATGCGCTTATGGGGAGTGGGATTTGTTAAGTCTAAGATGTTGGTCTTATTCATGTGTCTTTATTCTGTCGGTCCAAGTCTTGTATTCTGTTTGAGTCTGGTCATTGTCTGGGGTACGGTGTGCTTGAGTTTTTTTATTTTTGATTGCTTGATTACGCGGGATCAAGGTGCCTATTTGTCTGCATGAAGCTTTCGGTCGCATGAGTGTGTAGGTCATGTAAAAAATTTTACATAGGATGTGGATTGTTTGGGGCAATCTAGTCCAATCTGGTTTGGTCGTTTGTCGTTTGTTTTGATATTCTTCTCAGTATTGGTTTGTCTATGTTTTGTAGGAAATTTTTCATTTTTTTCCTTGGTTGTGTGTGTGGGTATCCTGTGTAGTCTAAATGGCATCTACCTCTATTCCTCCTATTGTCATCCAGCATGTGTCGTTGTCGGTGCATGACTATGCTCTTCTCCTAGAGGTGGATTACATTCGCCATGCTGGTCTTTGTCCTTTTGTGGCTCTAAAGTTTCCACCAGTGGTGGACAACATGATTTGCTACTCCTTCCTGACGTCATATAAGAACAATATAGCTTGGTTTATAACCGATGCTTTTGCTTATCCACAACTAATATCACTGATGCGTTGTGTTTGCCTCTTTCAGCATCTTTTGTCCCTAGTGGAAATCAATTATTGACAGAGATCCTTTCTCTCTTGCAGAAGGAAACCTCTACCCCTTTGGTCTCCAGCAAAGTTATTACTAGTTTTGGGGTTTCTGTAGCTCACATATCCTCCCCGGTATGGAAACAACTTTGCTAGTTTCTGTAAGACAGGTTCATGTCAGGGAAGTCTGCTTCCAAATGTCTATCCAAAGAGTTGTTCACTGCCAGAGTCATGGCACTCCTCCAAGATAAATGGAACCTCATTAGGCATCACACATTTGCGATAGATATCATCCACACCCTACCAATATAGTGTTCTAGCAATCAAGGAAAATTTCAATGCTTCTTGTTTAATTTTCCTCTTCTCTGATTTGGATAAAGTAGCTCCAGTCTCTCCTATAGATAAATAGTGTGTTATAGCAGCATACCAAGAGAGAATAGATGCCGTATCAATCTTAAACTATGCTTCCATGTCACTTCCTTCAGTCAACACGACCTCTTTGGGCTCTCCGAAATCCACAAGACATTCCACAAAGCCCTATGGCTTTGGTGGCTTGCTCTTAATCTCATAATCAAACTCCTGCAAAGGGATTAACCACTTTGCTAAACGATCCGGCAGCTGTAACTTGTTCAGCAACAATCGAAGCCCTTCCGGCTTCATATAAAAAACCACCTTCTCATAGAGAATGTAGTGCTTGAACTTTTTGGTCACAAATACCATCGCAAGGTATAACTTCTCCATATAGGTATAGTTAAATTCAGATATGCCCAACTTCTGACTAGCAAAAGCTATCGGATTGTACCACTTTTCCTCCCAAATTTGGGATAAGCAGTAGTTGATACTATACGTAGTGGCTATTGAAAATATATAGAATACTTCGCCCCTTTTAGGTGCTTTTAAAACAAATGCTTTGGTGAGCTCTTGCTTCACATCATCAAAAGATACTTTGCAAGAATCACTCCATGCAAACTGATAGTTGAAGGACAATAGGTTCATCAGTGGCAATGCTCTTTCTGCCAAGGCGTTGATAAACCTCAAATAATACCCTATAGATGACAAAAAGCTATGTACTTCCTTTGGAGTACATGATGGACTCATGGCGACTATGATCTTGATCTTTTTAGGGTCAGTCGCAATCCCTACTGAACTAACCACATGGCCTAACAATATCCCATAAGGGACTCCAAAGACGCACTTTCATGGGTTAAGAGCTATGCAGAATTTTCTCCAATGCTCATATCACTTCTGCAAAATAGTCGGCTTCCTTTCCCTTGTGGTGGCTACCCCTAGGTCATCAATGAATACTTTCAACTCCTCTGGGGAGATGTCACCAAAGGTCTTGTCAGTTGTTCTTTGCCACGAACCAGGTGCATTACATAAACGAAATGCCATCACATGGTATGCAAAGGTACGAAAGACAATAATAAATATCATTTAAAGCTTGTTTTACTCAACAATTACCATTTGATTGTACCCTGCAAAGCAATCCATGAACGAATATATTTCCCTACTTGCTAATTGATCCAAAATTTGGTCAATAAAGGGAAGCGAGTAGTAGTCCTTGACTGTTTACTTATTTAGCTCTCTAAAATCTACACAAAGATGGATTTTATTGTTCTTCTTCTTTCTAATCATGACTGGCGAACACCATTCATTATGCTGAACATGGAAGATCAAACCCACTTTCCGCAACTTTTGCAGCTCTTCAAACAACCCATCCCTTAGTTCAAAAGGCATATGCCTTACTTTCTGACATACAGGGCGGGTTCCTTCCTTTACAGGAATAGTATGCATAGCCAGACTGGGGGGAATGCCCCTAAGCAAAGATGTCACAAAACTCCTCAATCAGGGACGCATAGTCCTCTCTCTCTTCCAAACTGAGCATGGAACCTAATTTAATTGGCTACCACGAATCATCACGCGTACCAAGGTCCAACTCAATTACGTTTGTGTCTCTTATTCAATATTGAGGCTCTATTGGCTCATTCAATGTTATCTGATAAATGTCCTCTATAGTGGACCCTTCTTTAGATCCATTGCTTGATGACCTCTCACTACCAGATGGATCATCTACTAATTCTAGTTTAGTAGAGGATAAAGGAGCTCTCTCACTCTGAGGAGACTCAAGGTAAGCATCCACTATTACACGACTACCTATCACCTCTACTTAGAATCACTCGACCAGTGGGTATATTGACTTGGCAGTCCATTTGTAAGATCCATGGCTTGCCTAGCAAAACTCAATAGCTAGGATGTCCTGTAAACCTTATCACCCTAAAGTTCAGATAGCATTCCACGCTCAGTGATGGAACCTTCTGGTTGTCTTAGAGTGTCATCCACCACCCTAAGAAGTGTGGAGCTGTCTTTTTGAATTTTGAGACCTAGCCTCTCCATCAAGTTTGAACTCATGATATTAACTGAGGATCTAGTGTCCACGATGGCATGCTCTACTAATATTCCATCCACGTATGTTGGAACCCTAGGGCAATGCTTTTCAGCATGATCAAACCAATCTTCTCCCACTCGTGCTATGCCCAAAGGTTCTACAATATACCCAATACGTAGGATTTTCTTGAATTCCTTGCGTACTCCTGGAGAAAGTTTAATCAATTGTAGGAGATTTATGTCAGGTTTAAGTTTGCAAAGAGAACTTGCTAGATCAAAGTCGTGGTAGTTAGCCAAAGTTCTCTTCTTGTGTCAAACCATTCTCTCCTTTGGTCTTTGGACTAGCTTTAGTGCCTCTTTTTAACCTTTGCTTGCTTTTCCCTAGCCTCTTTCTTAGGGTTTTCCTTGACAGGTTTTACAGTTCGTTTGTCACCCTCTTTAATCTTTTGATCTCTTGTTACGGCTTGTAGATTAGAAGTTTTAGTGTCATTGACAGATATAGCCTCAATAAGGCTGACTCCACTACCATTAGGCAACTCCTCTACAATAGCCTGTCCTCGTTGCAATATTTGTCTGAGTCCCTCATCTTGATGGAGATTACTCCCTTATGCATGATGGTTAACTGGACATGGCAGTTTACTCCCTTTTCGGAGAGAAATAATCTTACTCCAATAGGCAGCAACTAAATGGCCAGACTTTCTGCAAATATCGCATTTGACATTCGGACAACTCCTAGGGAAATGTTGGCTAGCACACCACTTACAATTGAATCTTGAGTGGGCATCCTCTTCAAGGTGTCGATTCCCTATCAAATTCTACTGCACGTGGTTGGAGCATATGGGAGTAATTGACTATGAGCAAGCACGCTTGGTTCAAGAGAGTGCCA
Organism: Lygodium microphyllum; assembly: GCF_053477565.2. Taxonomy (NCBI): domain Eukaryota; kingdom Viridiplantae; phylum Streptophyta; class Polypodiopsida; order Schizaeales; family Lygodiaceae; genus Lygodium; species Lygodium microphyllum. The sequence goes on from NC_141138.1 coordinate 60,876,088, forward strand.
CACCATTATTCAAGATAGATTCACCCCTAGCAAAGGTGGAAGCCTGAGATACCTCAACCGCCTAAGACTAGATGCACCAAGGGAGACCTTCCAATCCACTTAAGACACCGAAGGTTGAAGGAAGAATGAAAGAAATAGCCTAAGAAATTATAAGCTGAGAAGCAAATAAAATTGTAAGATCACCTATTGAAACGATTCACAAAGTTTAAGAAAGGTGATATGATAGTAATCTTGATAAGAGCCAAATGACAAGGGCAAGTAAGTGAACCAATAGAAGGGCTAGCCAAAGTCAAGGAGGTTAATCTAGCTAAGGAAGGGGAAACGCCTTGACTTGTCTTTATAGTCGATGACTTGACCAAGGAGGAGGAAGCCAGTCTCATTGCTCTCTTGCAGGAGTATATAGACGTCTTTGCTAGTCTCTCAATGAGCTAAAAGGGGTAGATCTGAGTGTAGTGACTCACAATATACCCATGACGCTTGATGCAATGCTAGTCAAGTAGCGACCGTAGCATATGAATCCCAAGCATGCTCACACTCTCAAAGAAGAAATCGATAAATTGTTGAGAGTAGAATTCATTTACAAGATTGAGCACATAGATTGGGTCTTTCCCATAGTGGTTGTACTAAAGAAAAACGAGATTATGAGAGTGTGCATTAGCTACAAGAAAGTCAACACTACTACCAAAAGAGACAATTGCCCACTATCGTACACGGACCATATGCTCAAGCGAGTAGTTGGTAAAGAGGCCTATAGTTTTATGGATAGCTTCTCAAGGTATAATCACGTGCAAGTGCATCTTGACAATAGGCACAAGACTGCATTTTCCACTGTGTGGGGGTCTTTGCCTACATAGTCATGCCCTTTGGGTTGACAAACGCACTAGCCACATTCCAAAGGCTCATGTGTGCCATAAAGACATGCTTAGAAAAGAGTTAGAAGTATTTGTTGATGATCTGTGTGTTCACTCTAATTGGAAGGAACACCTAGAAAAAACTCTAAGTGGTCTTTGAATGATGTCAATGGTATCATCTCTCATTGAACCCCTTGAAGTGCCAATTCTGGGTAAAGCATGGATGCATCTTAGGGCATGTGATATCAAAGAATGACATTTCCTAGCTTACAAGATTTGTTTAAAGCTATGGATGCATCTTAGGGCATGGATGCATCGTTACCTCTTCATTCCTAGCTTGAGAATAGCTCTTCAAGAGAGATTGGATGGAAAGGAAGCATGGATGGAGCACCCAATCAAGCTTGAACACTTATCAGAGACTCGACTTCTAGCAACCCATGTACTGATTCGCAAAAAGGTACGACAAAAGAGCTAGTTTGACAAGCATGTCAAGTAGCAAGATTTTGAAGAGGGAGACTTAGTACTGTTGTACTTGGTCAAAGGTCATAAAAACAAAAGATGAAGTTTAGAGGGCTAAGATCTTTTAGAGTTTGCACCATCAGTCGACCGGTAATGTAGAACTTGAAACCCTAGAGGGTATGGGTATAGTATTTTTCAATGGCACTCACATAAATAAGTACTGCCCATCCACACATCCACTACATGAGCCTCTAATGCTAGAGTCCCTTGTCAACGTATGAGTGGCCACTATCATGGAAATTGAAGATGAAGATGAGGAAGCCATAGCTCCCGCTTATCTATGCATGATTGTCATTGCCAAGCAAACATATACATTTGATGCATTGATCGATGAGGGTGCCGATTTTAATACCTTGATTCATGATCATTGGATTCAAATTGGTAGACCACAATTGCAGCCCACTAACGCCAAACTCAGCCCATTTGGGGGTCGATCATATGCACTTTTGGAAAAGTGCAAGGTTGTAATCTCTATCGAGTTTAAAAGCATACGAATGATCTTTTATGTATTGTCAAATGCAAAGAATGCACCTACAAAATCATTGTTGGGACCTACGCTTAAGAAGCAAACACTTTGTAATGTCAACTACCAGTCACAACACATTCATCTAGCCATTGAACTTACGTATAGTCACGATTTTTAGCAAGGGCAGCGTGGCTCCATCAAAGCCTGCCAAGCCACAGGTAGAGAAACTCACTAGAAAGTCTAAGGAGGGGGGTTGTGGCTTGTCACAACCCGCCAAACCTCAATGTTAGAAAATTGTAGAAATAAGAGATAAGGCCCATGCATCGTAGTTTAAATGGATGCCTAAAAATCAAGGGCCACTGCCTAGAAGTGCACAATCAGGACCTCGCAAGGCTAGGAATTCATATTCAAAACTTAGGAGGCAGAGAAGGAACTATAGGCATTGAAAAAAGGTCAAGAAATGATGAGTCCCCTCCCTATCAAATTCGCATACTTCTTAAGGAAATTGACATCCACAGCTATTTGTCTATACTATTTGCGTGATCGTCGATCTGTCATCCCATTGGCCTAATCACTGGATTAGGAATTGGCGGTTGACCTACTGGGACAACATTCAAGTTTGTTTTTTGGCCTCCACCACTTAATTGACCCATCTGACTTGCAAGAATTCAATTATGAGCTTTAGCCCACCAGCCACTACAGATCATGAGTAATCTTCTCTTTCTCTTCTTTATTACTGACAAACATAAGCCCTCTACTTCAAGTAGCCCTTGAGGTTCGGCAAGTTGCCCCTATGCTTCTTTCTCGCAAGTAGGCCCCTTCCTTAAGCAATCCCCTTGCTTCCGACAATCAATATATGAGCTAGAAAACATAAGCCCTCTACTTCAAGTAGCCCTTGAGCTTCGGCAAGTTGCCCCTATGCTTCTTTCTCGCAAGCAGGCCCCTTGCTTAAGCAATCCCCTTGCTTCCAACAATCAATATATGAGATGATATAAAAACCAATCTAGATCTTGCTATCATTTATCCATTTGCAACCTTCCATGGCTTACAAAATGCACTCAAAATGACCTCAATGTGAAATACGTGGGATCTAGAGCATGGCAGATGCGGAAGCTACGGAGGTTGAAAGAGGAAAAAGAAACTCATGAAGACATTGACCCTGACTAGGAAAAATTGTTACACAAGTGAATTAGGTTCCAAGATTGAGACTTGGACTCATAAACACAATCTTGTGTATTGACAGTGACATGACACTTTACTGATCCACGTGCATGACTCCTCTCTCTATTCTAAAAATGTTCTTCTTTTGCGGATTGGAGTCTGCCCTTATCTATTCAATCACATGTCCTTTCGTGCCATAATCTATCGTATCAATCTCTCCTTCACTCTCATCTAAAGAAACAACAATCTTCGTACTCCTCGTCAGAATCTTCCTCGTCCGACTACTCATTGTCAGCTAGGTCTTGACATTGCATTTCCTTTTCATTGGAATAAGGCCATTGTACATCAAGTTTAGGTCGTGAACCTTGGTCCACCCACACTTGGGTTTGTCCAAGAGATCCTTGAGCGGTTCGAGATTACTAGATAAGTTGTTGGCTAGCTTGTTTGTTAGGTGCTCTAAGATCTCGTGGAGCTCTCATTTATTGCTAGGGACATGGAACGTGGCAGGTTTAGATTGGCTACAAGAGCTTCTGGCCATCATGTAGAGTGGCATTGTAGGCTCCTTCTTGGGAACTTTCATTTTCTCTATAGCTTGCTTGTATTCCTCTTTGTCATCTGAGAATGGTAGATCGATTGTAGCAAGTACATGCATCCAATCTCGCTTATCCTTTGGGCAAGGAATATGGTTTGTGAGTGGCCCATAAGAGTTTCTTACTTACGCATCGCCCGTCATCATGGCAAAGATGGCATCCAAGTCAATTGAAGTAGTCTTCCAGGTTTCCATCTCCACTCTCAATGCTTTTGTTTGATTATCTAAGAATATTAGACTGTTTCCCTAGTCCTTTATGACTCACGCATTCCTCATCCTCCAAGGTTGGCCTAGCAGGATGTCATACTCCACTCATGACAATGAAGTTCACAAAAAACTGGACACTTACAATATTCAAAGGCTAGTCCTTCAAAACTCGGAATGGCCTAACCTTCATTGCATTGGCCAATGTAACATTAAACCTAGCAATCTTGATAGGTGGGTTACCACAAGCTTGGAGTACTCCATGGCTAAGCACACTAACTCCTACCCTCGTGTTCGAGATCCCTTTTCGTGTAGCATCTCCTAATGCTAGGACTGATAGGACTACATGCATCTCTGTGCCCTCCCAAAAAGCATTCACGTGTAATGACTTGGGCATTGACCACAACATTAGACTAGGTATCCAAGTTACCGCATCATGATCATGTAGGTTAGCTGAAGCCTTCTCTATTGATCCTTCTACCTAGTGCTTTAGTTCTTGCCATAGAATTGGGTGTTGTTTAAGAAAATCTCCTATGCTTAGAGTCACTAGGGTAATTACTAGCATTGTAAGAAGATTGCTAACAGCTTGCTTTTCTCCTAGTCCTATGCTCCTTGGCCAATGGCCTTGACTGGTTTGCTGGCCTGTAGCATCTAAGCTGCTTTGTCTAGGTGGTACTACTTGAGGTGAATATGTGTCTCTCGACTTTGTTGGTGGAGGAAAAGTTGGTGTGCTTACACTTGATAGATTATCAATATCGTCCTCCAAGATGGGCTCATCATCCTTAAGATGCTCCTAGGCTTCCTTCACCCACTCAAATTTTTCTATGTCTTTTAGTTGGCGCTTTGGGTTAGGGTACTCCCCTACCTTAGCACTCCCTTTCTTAGCAATCTTTAGAGTGGATGCCTCTGCCTCTGCATCTGTGACCTTCTTTCCTATGGGTAGTATTGTAGCACTCTCCGTTTTAATCATGGCCTTCGTCTCTATCCTCTTCTTCCTTTGCTTATGGCTCTTTTTCCCTATTGAGACTGCGTCTAGATTGCTGGGACTTTTTTCCTATTATAGGAATTTCAAATATTTCAACATATTGAGCCTCTTAAAGCTCATATTGAAGATTTATTTTGGGGCTTTTCTTCAAGAAGCTTGAATCTTCAACATTAAAGTATTCAAACAAGACCAAGCCATTGATTCTTCATGGATTTTCAAGCTTGATCAAGGTATTTCACTTGCTTAATCTCTTAAATCTCTCAATATCCACTTGCTTTTAAGCTTTCCCACTTGTTGATAGAAGATTGCTGGTCAATTAATTCTATGAATTAATCATTGATTAGAGCCTATTATATTGAATTTTAACATTTATTTCAATCTTATTTCATCATGGATATCATTTATGATGTCTTGATACACAACCCTAAATTGATTGTCTAATTTTCTTTGCCCAAGATTGAAATATTGTAAAGGGTAAGTACTAGCAATCAGTGAGTCACTCAACCCTAATTTGATTATCTGATTTTCTTTCCCCAAGTTTGAAATATTGTAAAGGGTAAGTACTAGCAATTAGTGAGTCACTCAATTGCATTGGTAAGACCCTCAGCCAACACTCATTTCTTCATTCCAATCTTTCATTGATCAATCATGCATATCACAGAAGGCTAAAAGAAAATTTCAATTATGCATTTCATCCTTGATTGATTAATTAGAGTGCTTCTCCCATATTGATATTCCCATCGAGTAAAAAGGTGGATGCGTCAGGGAGATAGCGGGACAATAGATAGGTGACCCTCCCCCGCTATTAAAGATCTTGAAGGGGTGCAACCAATTGACCTGAGGAAAAATTTGCCCACCTCTCGGTGATTTGGAGCCCATCTAGGGAGCTTGTCATACCATTGTATCCCTCACTACAAGTACTACAAGTAGAGTTCTTGAAGACATAAAGTTATCAATTGGATAGCATTATTTAGGAATCCATTGATTGTTGAAATATCATAGTGGAAGCATGAGAGTGTGCACAAGAGGGAGAGAGCAAGCTCAAGTACAAGAAGAAGATCTTGCTTAGTGAGTTTTTCAAAAGTACAACTAGTACACTCTCCTCAACAATGAGAGTGACCTTTAGGAAATTTACATAGCCTTTGGATGTCTAGGGTTAGGGTTTCCCCTAGCCTCCAATTCATTTATACCCAGCTACCCTTATCCGCCCTTGAATACATAGGGTTCACATGCCTTATCTTTCAACACCCCCCCTCAATGCCAGAGTGGCATTGGACTACAAGGCATGTTAAGGCCCCCCCTTAAACAAAATGGGATGCCTTTATAAATCATGCTACAAGAGTCCTTATAAGTAGAGGATTTTTAGTTTTTAGAAAATTTTATCTTTAGATGTTTTGAAGACAAAGTTGGCATCCAATTCTTTGGGTAGTTCAAGGGTGGTAGGACATTTATTGGTAGTATACCTTGTCTTCTTACATTTGTTGCACTTCATTCTATTGGGATATTTTTTCCAACAATTATTGTGACAAGATGTCCCTTCTTATTGCAAACGAAGCATTTGGTGGAGATTGTATGAACCAAGAGTTGCTCATGGGTTGTTGAAGTAGATCCTTGGCTTCGTCTCCTCATCTAAGCAATAATGGATGGTGCTTTCCAAAGTTGGATTAGGGATATTGGTGAGGGTAGTTACAAGGGTTGGAAAAACCTTCTTTACAACCTTCAAGAGGATGGAAATGGTAACTTCATCATGATTTGGTGCTTGAACAAAGGGTAGCTCTGCCATGAGCCCCTTCATGTGAGAAATGAACTTGCCTTGGTCTTCTTCTTGTTTATACTCCAAGCTAAAAAAATCGATATTTAGGAAAATTTTGAAGTTCTTCCCTATAGCACCATAGAGCTTTTTAAGCTCATCCCATTTCTCCTTGGCAGTGGAGAGTTGGTCAATATGATGAATTAGGGACTCATCTAGATGAAGCATGATGATGGCTTGAGCTCTTTCATCATCTTCTGCATCAAGTGGGTTTGATGGATTAATAACCTTGGTCCCTTTGATGAAGGGCCAGTAGCCTAGTTCCATCATTTTGTACTCCACCAGGATTTTCCAGATATGGAAGTCTTTTCCATCAAACTTACGAATTTGAGGCCTAACAGTGGCATAATCCATGGCCATAATAGGAAGGTCTTACTGATTGCCCTAGGAAATGGTAGTGTCTAGTCCTTTACAAATAGCCAAGTACAAAGTAACTGACAGAAATGATTGATGTATTTATATGCAGCATAGCCTTACAACTAGGTAGACTTAAAAGTGCAAGAATGAAAAGGGTTGAAAATCATACATGTGTAGCACCTCAAAATAAGATTTTGGCAGTCCTTTCCTTTGGACAACCCTTGGTTTAGGTTTTATTGTCTTCCTAGGCTTCAATGAAGTGAACTTTGATTAGACCTTTGGCTCCTCCCCACCTTGTGTTTTAGTAGATGAATATTTGGTTGTCCGAGGTCGATTGAGAATTTTGACACTTGGAGAAGAGTCCGAGGAGATTTCAATTACATCCATATTCTTATTTCATCATAAGGTAGTAGCAACTAATGACATTAAATGCATTTCATTGCTAAGAAGCACTCATCTCAAGGTTAAGACCATTTGAGATGTTTAGGTATTTACCTTGCCAAGATTAGTGATTAGAGGGTTAATTAATAGTGTTTAAAAAACTAATGTCAAGCTTAGTGAGATGCTTGAGTAAGGAGTGCTATTGAGAGTCGGCTTCTCGCTAAGCTCATTGATGTCCCCCGAGTGTGTTGGAGCTGCTCCTCCTAGATCAAAAACACACTTTAGAGAATATGATTCAGTGATTAGAATCACAGTTAATGATTCCTAGAGTGAAAAAAATGAAAATACAAGATATTGAAGCTTCTTAGTGATGGCTGCGAGGAAACCCATAGCTAGGGTTTGACAAAGATCTCTCCCTGTAGATAGAGACTTGAGGAGCCCTCTTGTGGGAGGATAGCCCACTAGGGGGTTATCAAAGCCCCATGGTAGCTACCCAGCATTGTACCACTTCTATTGATTACGCCAGGCTGCCTTGAATTGTCATGCTATCCAGACTATGTCACTTTTTGAGAAATCAGCAATGCTTCCCATCGCCTAATGCCTGCATTTTTTCGGCCATGTGGAGTGCTGTGAGCTAGGGAGAAATTATCTAGAAGGAATTAGAGCAATATATGGTTTCTTTTGTCCACCCTTGGTCCTCCACTCATAGGTGAAAAGGCTGGCTATGGTGGAAAGGAGGTAAATGAGAAAGAAAGGGGTCTTCTTGTGCACTTAGGTTGGGATGTAGCTAAAGCAAGCTTTTTGGATCAAAGATAGCTCTGATACCATGTTGAAATATTAGAGTGGAAGTATGAGAGTGTGCATAAGAGGGAGAGAGAGAGCTCAAGTATAAGAAGAAGATCTTGCTTAGTGAGTTGTTCAAAAGTACAACTAGTGAGCAGCTAGCACACTCTCCTCAACAGTGAGAGTGACCTTTAGGCAGTTTAGATAGCCTCTGGATGGCTAGGGTTAGGGTTTCCCCCTACCCTCCAGTTCACTTACACCCAGCTACCCTTATCCACCCTTGCATACATAGGTTTCAGATGCCTTATCTTTCAACAATGATCAGCCACATGGACTACACTGGTTATTATTGGTTTGCTACAAGAAGAATTTCAATCATTCTACTCTCTAAAGTAGGGGTTAGGTGCATTCATTGTAAATAAGGTATTTGGGCTTTCATTTGGCTAAATTTTCAATTATTCATAGGTGTTATAGGTCATTCTAGGTTGAATATAGATCTTACATAGGGTATTATATTCAAATAGTGAATTGGGACCACTCTTGGAAGGTTTTTTACTTAGTTATAAGTATTATAGAGTAATTCAGAAAATTTTTAGAACCTCTACTAGTTATTGCAAGTTGTATTCAACTCCTAAATGTCATACATAGGGTACATAGGGTTGGAAGACATTATCTTTGGAAGGCATAGGGTACATAGGGTTGTATTCAACTCCTAAATGTCATACATAGAGTACATAGGGTTGGAAGACATTATCTTTGGCTCGGGAGAGATGGATACATTAAAATAGTGTTTTCACAGGGTGTGGATCTGTTTTAAACAGCAATAAAAGAATATCTTCCAAATATTCTCTTTTGATTCTAATTTTAAGTGATGTAGCTTATCCTGAAGAGATATTTGTGAGCTTTGATTTCCATTAAAAAATTCTTGATTCTGATATCGAGGTCAAAATTTATAGCCATTTTTGTAACAACAGGTCTACTAGGACTGCATTGCATTAATGGGATAAAATGGCTAGAAAGAAGGGAAAGAACAAGCCTAATGATAATATTCAACTCTGAGGTACCTCCTCCAACAGACCCAAAGGAGTCCTCTTAGTAGTTGACAGAAATTCATATCCATGCACATCACCATCCAGTCTCCCCATGGGAAACCTAGGACTTAGTTGAACATGGGAATCTTAGTTCTACTTCACAGGGGAAGCGTGGACAATCCACTTCTAATAGCAATCTAACGCCCACCTAAGTAAGACCAATTTGTAATCAATCAAAGGCAGGAGTGAGGTTAACACTGTACTTGGTCCAAAGAGAGTGAGAGACAGGGGAGACTGTAACTCAATCCCCCTACCCATAAGGTAAAATCTCACCTCTGGCCCCTTAAAACGATGTTAAACCTAGTAACTTATCCTATAGATATTGGGAGGGTCACGATTTAATCACCTCTTTCTAGTGTTGGAAAGCTACCCAACTTATCGGGTCCACCTAGCCATGGGCATTCGATCATTAGGATGATCGAAGCCTCCCACTTTCCTCAATTGGGTTTGCTTTTGTTTTCTAATTAGCAAAGCATACTACCACACTATTTTGACATATTAAAAACAACTTCCTTTTATTACTCCGTTAAATTAGGTTTGTTAAACTCAATCTTTAGCACATAACAAACAATTTGGAAATCAAATACTTTATTTCATAATAACAAGCAAAACTATCACTTTACAGAGTGGTACAATATTTGTCTTTTCGGAGAAAGACACTGTCAAGCCTAGGATAGGACTTTTCAATCCCTCGGGATTGGGCTACATGTTATTGCACTCTATATGTGGTCATCAATAGGGAATTTATTGCCTTAGAGCCCCTCTAAGCTTCCCTGAGCCTCACGAGCTGTCCTACATAGCAGTGGCACTTATCACTCAGCCCTTTGTCCTCTTAGGTGCTTGAGTTATCAAAAACCAAAAACACCTATCTCCCTTGAGAGCATAGAACCCCCACCCATAGGTGAGTTTTTCCACACTCTGTAGAGTGTTAGGGAGCACTGGGTTGGGTACCCCAATGTCCCAAACCACCACAAGCCACAACTCGTCTGGCTGTTACAAGCACGCAATCATAAGAGACATAACTCATCATTCACAAATCCAAAAGCAGTCATAACCATAAAACATTTTTAACACACTTGTCAATGTATGTGATGCATAGATTCTATCCCCCTCATCAAATCTTTTATTCTTTCCTAAAAAGTAATTGATAATACTGTCATGTTTTTGTAAGTTTAAGTACATTCTAACTAATCGTAATCTATGTAACATACTTATACTATGGGCTTTTCTAACATTACTAACTTATCCCTCAATTTATCGTAAGATTCCAAAAAGCAATAGAAAAATTAGGAAGTTTTAGATAGCTTAAAAGTAATCCTTTTCTTATGTACTAAACTTGATTATCTCTTTTTAGCCATCCATTGTGATTATGGGGTATGACCGCAATCTCAGTTTGTTGTAGAATAACTAGTCCTTTGGGTTGAATGGATTGGGGGGGTAACTTCTACTTGTGCTTCAACTTTTTTTTGAGTTCCCTCAGCAGCAACGACTACTTTCTCACGTTGGGGAGCTCTCCAAGCATGACCTTTTTCAGCATCTTGACATCTTTTGGGAGCCATGGAAGAAGCTTGATGGATTTGAGCAGCACTTTTGCATAGGTGTGGAGAGAGAGAGAGAGAGAGAGAGAGAGAGAGAGAGAGAGAGAGAGAGAGAGAGAGAGAGAGAGAGAGAGAGAGAGAGAGAGAGAGAGAGAGAGAGAGAGAGAGAGAGAGAAAGAGAGAGAGAGAGACTCTGACTGATTGCAACAGAGATATATTGCATCAACAGCAAAGAGACTTCTGCATGGGTTTTTGTTTTGACGTGGCACTCTATCCTTGTTTATATAGTACTCGGGGGGGGGGGGGGGGGAGGGGGGGGAAGGGGAAGGGGGGTAAAGAGAGAACGCTTTCTTTTTGCATTTTTGATGATTTGGGAGGAATAAAGAGAGATTTTTTTCTTTTAGCATTCTTGATGACATCATCAATGATGTCAGAGAGGGGGATTCCATTTTTGTAGCATGAAGATAAACATTTACGAATATACAGGTGAGCATCGTGCGATGCATCGTCAAGCGGGTGGCGCCTAAGGTGGTGACCAAGGCAGCATAGACCTTGGCATACTTGGCAATGGGCTACAAAGGCTACATTGACACCATTGATTGCACACGAGAAGCTCCCACTAGTTGTAGGAAGAGCTTCCTAGGAGGTCACCATCCCGACAGTATCATCACCCAAGTGCACTTAACTACCAAGTAACTATCCACTAGGCTAGTTCTTGTTGTTATTCTATATTACAAACATAGTTTTAATAAGCTTGTCTTGGAAGGGTTTTCCAAGCCTTACTTCCATGAATTGGCGTATAATATCTCATCAATTATCTTCAAATGTGCAATCTTTACCATTTTTTTTCAACATAAATCAATTTTTGAAATGTATACATACATTGTTTATTAAAATAAACTAAGTAATGGGGACATTACATTCTTCCCTCCTTAGAGAAATCGAGATGTCCTCATCTCAAGAGAAATAGGGGGTATTCTTTCATAAGGGTTGCCTCATCAATCCCCAAGTGGCATCCTCTTAAAAGGATAATCTTTCCATCGTACTAGGTGTTCTCTTGGGATTTGGCTTCTTAGAGGTTTCTCCCTTGTATCTAGAATCTTCTCAGGTTGCATTTTTAGAATTCCTTGGGCATGCATGACTATTTGTTTGTCATTAGGCACATGATTGGGGTTTGGTACATAAGGTTTCAATAGGCTTACATGAAATACATTGTGAAACTTGAGATGGGGTGGCAATTTAAGCTTGTAGGCTTGCCTTCCCATTACTTTGATTACTTCATATGGTCCACAGTACCACTAAGTTTTTTGTATTTTCTCAAGGATAATGAGCTCTTTTTATGCCTTATCCTTAGAAACACCATGTCACCTTCCTTCAATGTTCTTATGGGTCTTTTAAGATCCCCATAGGACTTTTGCTGATCTTGAGTAGCTTGAATGTCATGTCGGATCAATTGGATTTGTTGGTCCATCTCTTCAACCATAACCTTAGAAGCCTCTAACTTGAGAGTGGGATCTGAGAAGTTTAGAGGTGTACGACATTCTTGCCCATACAAGGCTTGAAATGGCAACATCTGGATTGTTTGTTGAAAGACAGTGTTATAAGCAAACTCCACCAAAGGTAGATGTTTTGATGCTTGGAGGAATATTCCACGGTGGATTCCGTGAGGTTTTTATTTCACGATGGATTCAATGAGGTTTTTTGGTGGATTTCGTAAAACTATATTTATTTGCCGGGGCTCGTACACAAGGTGGATTACTTGTGCAAGAAGTTGATGGGGACGCCTGTCCTTTTCGGGTGTCATATTAATTTAATGTGCACATCGGTGGTTCCATAGCGGGTGATTCTATAGAATACATATTAAATTAATGGAAATTTATGAGTTTAGAGTGCACTCTAATTAAATTAATGTTAGGACATAGTTCCAATCTATGGGAGCTTTCACTCAACCGCCAAGACCCATGGACTGCTTATTGTTTCAAGCATTCCAAGCAAAGCTATAATGGCTATCTCTCACCTAGCCGATGCATCGTCGATTGTACAAGTGTAGTGAGCTTACCTTTATGCCGAAATAAGTTTCCTCCTCTCTTGCACACACCGGTAGCTCCATGATCTTAGATGCTAGCTCAAGCATCCTCAAGCCTCCTCCATCTCCAAGCTCCATCCACCATAGCTGTACGCACGAGAAAAGAGAAGAGAAGAGAAGAGAAGAAGAGAAGAGGAGATGGTGAAGAGCTTCACCCTCTTAGTCCCTCACTACCACAAACTCACTCCCTCACACTCTCACAGTCCCTCTCTCAAGAGCACACACAAGCAAGGAGAAGAGAAGAAGAGAAGAAGAAGAGAACTCTTGTTAGTCACACACCAAGGAATGAGCTCTCATTCACTTTTTGGATTTTATATACAAAACCCTAAATTCCCATGGGCATTGATCCCTTTTTTTACATGATCGACCATTGTGGAAAGGTCCTTTCTCTATTTCCCTCTTCGAGCCTTATGCCTCTAGCCTACACCCGTCTAATATTTTATATTTGGCATAGGAGGGAGCCTGGAGCTCTTTTACAACAGTATTTAGAGCTTTTTGAGGCGTCTTTCATTTATAATTGCACTTTTTGCCCCAGCTTATCTTTAGAGGCTATATGTCTTTGCTCTTTTTCCATCTTTTATCCACTTTTTCCTTCCTTTTTCCGCCATCTTGACTTGGGTTAACATTACCCCCCTCTGAGATGGATGCCAATACCATGGCACTTCTGGCTGCTGTTGGGGAATGGTAGGCAGTTAGCAAGTTGTTCTGGTGAGGGTAGGGCCACATGTGGGCTTGGGCACTTGTGGAGGCTTGGTAATGATGTCCATTGGAGAAGCTAATTGGATGCCAAGTGGATGATGGGGGCCTCCAAAGTTGGTGGTTTGTCACCTTTTGTAATGCCTGAAAGGAGAAGGTATGGTGCACTACCTAAGGGGAGTGTCTACCTTATTGTGTGGTGCATCATGCTCGTGCTAGTGAAATGGGGAGGTGGATGTAACCACAGGCAAGCCTGGGTGACATTCCACACTTGATAGGAGGTGCGGTGCAAGTAGCTTAGGGTGATAGGCCTAACCATAGGCAAGTGTTACCTCCCTAGGTATGTCCTGCCCTTGATGGGCCCTGGCGTGAAGTGGGGAAGCAAAAGGGCTAGGGGATTAGGAGGACAGCCAGCCGACCGAAGCCACTGGGCACGCCTAACTTGAGGACCCCTAGGTGCAGTGAGCGTGTTTTATGTGGTGCTAAGTGCTTCTTCAAGTGAGTCATTTTTTCCATGTCCTTGAGTGATGTTCCTCTTGCTTTTCCTTTCATGCTCCTCATTTTCTTCTTTTTCTTCTTCTTCTTCTTCTTCTTCTTCTTCCTTCTTTCTTTCTTTCTTTCGTTTTCTTCTTCTTCTTCTTCTTCTTCTTCTTCTTTGTAAGTATTACACTAGTAGGATGATAGCCAGTGCCTAACTCTCATCATCTGAATTAGGTGGAGAAGGGGGTTGGATGGATTTGCTCAAGAATTGACAGTTCTACATGTATCCTTTAAGATTCATGTGAATGTGGAGTGAAGTGGTGGAGAGGAAGGGATGATTACATCTGGTGAATTGGCTGTCTTTCATGTCTTCTAGGAGAGCTAGGCAAACACAAGGGAGGAGGCTAGCCCTTATCATCGAGCGCACCCATGGAAAAATCATATCGCCCATGGAGGGGGGAAAAAAAATCCACTCCTACCCTATGAGGGTAAGCCATAAACATGGGGTTGTTCCTCTTGTAGGGCAGGGTGTTGTAAAAATCCATCCAGGCGAGCATGCTGATGTCGCACAGTCGCCTCCTCCATAGGGACTGGCAGTTATAACCTTGCACGGAATGCAGCACTTCAAAAACTTTATTTTGCCAAAAGTCGGCTTCTTCAGTTCCCTGAAGAGTGGGGTTCTTCTCTCTTTCTTCCCACCACTTCTGTCTTAGTCGGCTACCAATCCCAATCACCTCCTCCATCACCTTGAGTGGTAAGACCCTCCGCAGGCTGTTGGACATGAGGAAGCTGAAAGTGAATGGCTCTTTTTCTCTTTCCTTTCGCTCCCAAACTACCAATTTTGCGTGGAATCCTGCGGGGATGCCTTCAAGGCATGGTGGGAGGGGCATGGATGGCTGCACGATTGGCTTGGCCCTTAGCTTCTTTTTGGTTTCTTCTACTAATTTTTTCCTTCTTTCCTTGAGCACAGCTTGTCTACCAATTGTTGCTCTTGGGAATGCGGTGAGGCGGATTGTGAGATCACCTATTCTCTAAACCTTCCCATATCAAATTGAAGTTCAACTTCATCCCTCTGCCCATCTCCTTGTTGTGTTCCCTCTTCAAACCCTATCGCATCAATTTCCTAGGGGGTTAGGCCGGCCAGTAACATGTACTTTTGTTGATCATCGAGGCTCAACTTAACCTCCACAGGTTGGGGTGGCATGTGCAGCCCTCCGTGCAAAGCTCTGTGTGCAATACTGAGTTTCTTCTTAACCACCTCCAATGACTCTCCTTCGTCAGGGCGGGTGGTGTCCATTAGTGTATCTAGGAAGGCCTTTTGTTGGGTATTAAAGGCTACCTAGGTGGCTTCTTCTTTGCTCTCTGCAAGGATCTTCTCTTTCTCTACCGGAGCCAGGCACCGCGCCAGTGTCTTCACCCTTCTTTCATTTTTCCTGGCCCATTCCTCGACTCTCTTCTTCATATCTTCCATGCTTTCACCTTGCCTCTAGACCAGGGACACGAGTTTCTGCTCCTGGTCTTTTAGCTCTTTGCTCATGGTTTCCTGTTCTTTCTTTCCTTGGTCCAGCTTGTCAATCTCTTTCTGCTGCAGCTCTAACTCCTGCTTTCTTTCCTTGTCCCTGGCGGTAAACTCGGCCATAAGCTTTTTGATGTGATTGGTTTTTGCAATCAACTCTTCTAGTTGCACGATCAAGAGCCAGTATTCTCTTTGCATCTTCACAAGTTCCTATGTTTCATTCTCCAACTGGTGCCTCTAGCCCTCTTCCCTGTCATCCCTAGACTTCAGCTCTTGTTTGAGATCAGAGATCTCCATTTGCTGCATGGCTATTACTTGGGTCTTTTTGAGCTGAAATGCAGCCAAGGATTCCTTTTCTACGACCAACTTAGCCACATCTATCTTCCTTTCCTCCTTAGCCTTGTCCAATTGTGAGAGCAGCTCCATAACCTACTCGTCGTAGTTAGCTGGTGGCATCATTGTTGTGTGGATGGGAGTGGTCGAGGCCTCCACTTTTTGGCGCTTTGGATCCTACCTTGACTCGGGGTCTGTGGCTATTAATGCTTCCAAAATAATAATTTGCTGGAAAAGGAAGACTCTATGTGTTTATTGAAGGAAGGCATTAAAATCCAATATAATTTTTAAAAAAATTTAAGTTCTCGGGCTATTTTTCCTACCTCATTTGTTTCTTACATGTTTATACGTTTTCTTAATTTTTCTTGGTTTTGGTTTGATTCACCTTACCCCCCCTCCCTTTCCATCTTGAGAAGGATCCTTCCTAGGATTGAAAGTTAGGAGGTCAAGGGCATCCTTCCTAGGATTTACCTGCGTAGGAGCCAAGTATAGAAATTGGGATTGTACTCTAACTGAGTTTCACAGTCTAGAGCAAAGGGTCGAATGCCAACTTGTGTGAGATATGTGAGAACATCTGTTAGGAAGTCATCGGAATGGACACGGCTAGCAATATGTAACTCTTCCTCAGTCAATAGGTGATTGAGGTAGGGGTGTCCTTTGATGTGCGCTTCCATGGATCGGCCATGAAGAGTGGTTAACACTCTATACGAGGTTAAAAACGAAAATAGTGAAAAGCAGTAGAAAAGCAAAAAGCCAAAAGCTGAAAGCAAAAAGCCTAATGTGTGTGAGTGTGGATAGAAAACTATATAAGGAAAGGAGATTGAAGAGTTAAGGGCCTTCCCCCTTACTTACAATTGTATTATGTGAGAGGAGAGAGTGGAGGGTCGCATGCTAGAGTGAGCTCTTGTCATGCTAATTTGAAAGTTGGAGCTTTTGGATGTCAAAGTGCCGAGCATCGGTTCAAGGTTGTTAAGGTACAAGAATATATTTCTTTTTGTTTTGATTGCATGGCGCTGCTCAGCATTGGTCATTAGTTGGCATCCTTCAACTTCCCATTGCAATCGAAGAGTGTACCAATGCCTTAAGAACGGGGATAATTCTGCGATTTCTTGGTCAATAATGGCAGAAGTGGTTCCTTTAACATAGGATGTGATGAGGCACTGTTTGATGGCCTGCTCCTTGGATATCTCACTGGTGAGAAATTCAACAGCAGAGTTAGAGATTTTGCGAATGCAAATTCAAATGTTTCCCAAGAACAAGGCATAGTTTGAACTTCATTTGCAAAGGGTTCTTGCAGTAGGCCTAAATCCAAGCGATCATAGCTCAGAGCTAACGACATGAAAGTGGCATTGAGTTATCTAATGCAATCAACCACATCCTCCTTTGTGTCGTTAGCTAGATCGGCAGCGAGTGTTAAGAATGATTTCTGCTCATTAAGGGGGTTGAAGGCCCATGGGCGGTTGGGGTTTGATAGAATAGAGACTTTGACAACAAATAGTTGCGATTGTGGGTGTTCTTGAGATTGCGGTTGGACCTCTTGAATTAGGATTGGGGTAGTAGCAGTGACGTTTGACGGACTATTTCCTTTGGTATGAATCAGGGAGGTGTGAGCAGCTCTATTGGGTGTTGAGTCATGTGACAATGTTTGTCGTTTTGGGTCGATAGGCTTGTTCGACTTTCTTTAGTATATGTGTAGATGAGCTTGATGGATATGGGTCTTGGAAGCGATGCGACTTTTGACTTTGAGGTTTTATGGGGCTTGGTGTGATTAACCTTGAGGGCGATGTGTGAGTAGTGCCTTTGGCTGTGCGGGCCTCAAGGATGCATATCCAAGCATTTCCCTCATAGTAGCCTTACGCATGAAAGAGGGCTCTAGGGATCCATCTTGGCTTGATCATGTGTCGATTTTTGTAATTGCGCCTTGGCCTCCTAGGTTCAGAGTTTCTAGTGTTATGAGGAGATGAGTGTCGACTCCTAGGTGGCAGTTGTGGTTGTTTGGGCCTCCATTGAAGCCTAGGCTGTTGGACCTTAGCCTTTGCTACTCTGAGCGTGGCGATTCTAGATATTCGGTGGGTGGTGGGTGGCTGAGCACTACCTCCGTCCTTAGACTTGGCTGGTAACATCTCTACTAGTGGTCTGGCGGACTCTGACGAGGTCACGCAACCCTTGCTGAAGGCTATAACAATGCGAACGTTGCTTATGGTGAGGTGGATATGCTGCAATTCATAATTGACATTGCAGTGAGTTTGCTTCTTAAAGGTTCGCCCTAGCAACAATTCTGTGCTCGCATCTTCAGTGTTCGGCAACATGTAGAAGATCATTGATATAGTCTTAGACTTGATAGAAATGGCAGCCTTGCACTTGTCGAGAAGTGCATATGAGTGGCCTCCATATGGGCTTAATTTGGCATTGGTGGGCTGTAGTGGTGGTTTGCCTAATTGGGTCCAATGATCATTGGTTAAGACATTGAAGTCTGGTCCCTCGTCGATCAAGGCATTGAAAGCGTGTATTTCTTGGTAGTGATGACCGTGATGTATAGGTATGTAGGTTCTACGGCTTCTTCATTCTCATGATCCATTTCAGTGATTGTGGCTACTTGTACTTTGACAAGGGGTTCTAACATTGGTGGCTCATGCAGAGGATGCATGGGAGGGTAGTACTTCTTGACACGACTTCGATTGAAGAAGCCTATGCCCTTACTGTCTAGAGTCTCAAGCTCAACATTGCCAGTTCAGCTGATTCTACAAACTTAGAAAAGTCCAAGACCTCTAAACTTCATTTTCTGCTTATGCCCTTTAACTGAGTATAGGAGTACTAAGTCTCCTATTCAAAATCACGCTGCTTTGACATGCTTGTCAAACTAGCTCTTGTGTTGTGCCTTCTCACATATGAGTGTGTGAGTGGCTAGAAGACGAGTTTCCCGAGAGGTATTCCATCTTAACCAGGCATTGCATCCATGCCTCCTTTCCTTCCCATCATTTATGAAGTGCTCTTCTCAAGCTAGGAACGAAGAACTCTATAGGGAGAATTGCTTCAGTTTCGTAGGTCAATCTAAAGGGAGTCTACCCGATAGTCATTTTATAAGCTGTACGATAAGCCCACAAGGCTGCCATCAGCTTCTTGTCCTAGTTGTTGCACAAAGTAGAGACTACTTTGGTTAGGAAGTTTACAAGAATCTTATTCGTGGATTCCGCCTAGATGTTTGCTTGAGAGTAGTATGGAGAGGATTTTCGATGGATAATTAGAAAGGTGGATAGAAGATACGCTAACACTTCGTTGATGAAATGTGGACCCTGGTCACTGACTAGTTCGATGGGGTAGCCGAATCATGAAATCACCTGCTCCCACAAGAACTTGGCAGTCATTCTAGCATCATTCTTTCATGTTGCTCTCACTTCTGCCAATTTCGTTAGGTACTCTGTGGCTACAATGATGTATTTGGCTTGTGAATACTATGTAGTTGGGCTGATGGGTCCTATGAAGTCAATTTCCCATTTTTCAAAGGATTGTTGTGCAATGATTGGGGTCAATTCCATTTGATCCTTGCGAATCGGGACCTTTGTCCCACTGACACTCATCGCAATGCTTAACGATTCATGCTGCATCATGAAACATCATTGGCCACCATAGTTGAGACTGCAGCACCTTGTGGGCTGTCGTGTCTCCGCGAAAGTTTCCACTTGCGATTCCACTGTGAGCTTCTGAAAAGCACATCCTGCATCTCATGCTTGCACACGCATCTACGCAGTAGTCCAACTCGCCCTAGTCGATATAGCTGGCGGGCTATCAACTAGTAGGGTTGGATCTTGAGGATGAGTCGCCTAAGACTTGCCCTGTCTATTGGTCGCTCAGGCAGTCCATGCTCAAGCACTTAGACTACGTTATTTGCCCAATATGGCATTAGATCTTCCTTCAATAAATATCTCTCATTGGAAAGGTTAAAGAGATGGGCATCAGAAAATTCATCGGCAATGCCTTCTCTAGTGGCCTCTCCCATGGGGATGCATGACATATGGTCAGCCATGTAGTGTTGTTTTCCTTTCCGTACAACCATGGAGAAGTCAAACTCAAAAAGCAGAAAGAGCCACTGAGCTTTGTGTCCTATAGCGCAAGGTTTACTCACTAGGTATAGCAAGGCTTGATGGTCCACAAAGAAGGTAAAGGGTGTAGCCAATATATAATGCCAGAATTTCTTCACAGCGAACACCATGGCCAAGCCCTCTCTCTCTATCAATGAGTAATTCATTTCCATTTCAGTGAGTTGTCTGCCTAGAAAAGCTCACTGGGTAGTCCATGTTTGCCAGGTTGGCACAACACTGCCCCCAGAGAAATATTTTGAGGCATCGATATGCATGTTGAAGCTAATGGTCCAATCTGAGGCTTGTAAAATCGGTGCTGTGGTTAGAGCCTTCTTCAACTCTTCATATGCTCATTGGCATGCTTCCATCCATTCAAAGACACTTAGCAGCTTGTATAAAGGTCTGGCAATCAAAGTGTAATACAACACAAACTGCCGATAGTATCCAATGTGGCCTAAGAAGTATTGAACTCCCTTATAGTTGATTGGGGATGGAAGATCAACAATAACCTAGAATTTTGAGAAGTTAGTGGCAATGCCATTCTTTGACACCACGTGCCCTAGGATGCATCCATGCTTCACCCAAAACTGGCACTTTAAGGGGTTTAGGGAGAGACGATATAGGCGACACTGCTCAAAGACTGCTCGGAGTTTTTCTAAGTGTTCCCTCGAGGTCGAGTGAACGCACAGGTCATCCACGAAGACTTCTAACTCTTTGCAAAGCATGTCTTTAAATATGGTGCACATGAGGCGTTGCAAGGTGACGGGGGCATTATCAACCCGAAGGGCATGACTATGTAAGCAAAGATGCCCCACTCAATAGTGGAGGCAGTCTTATGCCTGTTGACAGGATGCACTTGCACTTGATTGTATCTCGAGAATCCGTCCAAAAAACTGTAGGCTTCCTTGCCAGCCACTCTTTCAAGCATGTGCTCAGTGTACGGCAATGGATAGTTGTCCCTCTTAGTAGTAGCATTCACCTTCTTGTAATTGACACACACTTTGATTTTTCCATTCTTCTTCATGACAATGACTATGGGCGAAACCCTATCAGTGTGCTCAATTTTGTAAATGAATCCTGCTCTCATCAGCTTGTCAATCTCTTCCTTGACCGCGTGAGCGTATTTTGGATTCATAGGGTAGGGTCGCTACTTGGCAACGTAGCATCTGGCGTCACGAGTATGTTATGAGTTACTACACTTGAATCTACCCCCTTAAGCTATTCTAAGGACCAAGTGAATACGTCTATGTACTCTTGCAAGAGAGAGACAAGACTCATCTCCTCTTCCTCAGTCAGGTCATCGGCAATGAAGACTGGTTGGATGTCTCCCCTTCCTGGGCTAGGTTCACCTCCTTGACCTTGGCTGGGCTAGGTTCACCTCTCTCAATCGGTTCACTCGTTTGCCCTTAACATTTGGCACCCAACAGGATCACTACCCTATCCCCTTTCTTGAATTTCATAAATCTTTTAGGGAGGTCTAGCGACTTTCTCTATTCTTCTGTTCATGTGTCCCTAGGTTGTTTTATCCTTTCCTCTTTCAACCATCTGCACCTCAAGTGGACGGGTAGGCCCCCCTTGGTGGTGCATCTGGCTGGCCTAGCTATCTCTAGGTCTCAATCTGAACTTACCTCCGACTCAGAGTAGAACTCCTTGTCTTTGCTAGAAGAGGTGGTCTCCCCCCATGGTGGTTGCAACTCATAGGGTGACTCTATCCTAAGCACTGGTGTCGTACGAGGTTGGGCTAGGCCTGCTTGATCGAAATCTATGGCCCTTACGTGTTCCAACTAGGCACGATCACAATCAATGCACATGACCCCTTGCTCGATCTTGAAGGCACTCTTTTTCTGCGACTTGGAGTCTGCTTGTATTTGTTCTATTTCTCGTCCCTCAGTGTCATATTCTACAGTATCCATCTCACCCTCGCTTTCGTCATTGAAGGATTGGCAGTCTTCGTATTCATTGTTGGAGTCCTCTTCGTTAGACTGCTTGTCATCTCCTAGGTCTTGGTATATCCCTTGTCTTTGATTGGGGATTAGGGCCTAGTAGTACATGAGGTTCAAGTCATGCACCCCGGTCCACTACCACTTGGATTCATCTAAGAGATCTTAGAGTGGTTTAAAGTTTGCTGCTGGATTGCCGGCTAGCTTGCCCGTAAAATATTCTAGAATCTCCTAGAGTTCTCTCTCTTGCTATTGGGCACTTGGAAGGTGATAGGTTTAAGTCTCCCCTGAAGGGTGAACCTGCCATCATGCAAACTGGTATGGAGAGTGCATCTTTAGACTTACTGATTTCTTGATGGCTTGCTCATATGCCTCATGATCCGAGAATGGCAAGTCAATTGTAGCAAGAACATGCATCCAATTTCACTCGTCTTCTGGGCATGGAATATACTTGGTCAAGGGTCCATAGGACTTCTTGAGTTGAGTGTTTTCTTTAAGCATTGCGGAGATGGCATCCAAGTCGACTGGTGAGGTCTTCTAGGTGTCCATCTCTACCCTCACAACATCTGTTCTATTACCAAGGAAGATTAAGCCATTACCCCAATCTTTGATGACTTTGGCATTGCGCATCTAGGGTCGGCCTAATAGGATATCATAGTCCACATCTTTCATGACTATAAAGTCAACAGAGAACTGGACACCTGCGATTTTCACTCGCTGTTTTTTAGCACCCCAAGTGGTTTCACTCTCATACCATTTGCTAGTGTGAAATTGAACTTAGCAATCTCAACAGGTGGGTTTCCCCAAGTCTGAAGCACTACGTGGATAAGCACACTATCCCCAGCTCCCGTGTCTACGATCCCCTTTCTCGTTGTGTTGTGTAGGGCTAGGACTGGTAAGACTGCATGCATCTCAGTGCCCTTGCAAAAGCCATTACGTGCAAGGACTTTGGCACAGAGTGCAGCGTCAGAGTTGGTATTTGTGTCTGTGCATCATGGTCGTGCAGATCAGCATCTTGCTCTCGTGATCCCTCGACCCACTGTTTCAGATCTTGCCAGAGAGTGGAATGCTGCTTAAGCGGGTCTCCTAGACTTAGCGTCACAGGGGTGGTCACCAGCATGGTAAGGAGGTCATTGGCTGCTCCTCTCTCTCCTAATCTAGATTGACCTGGCCAATGGCCGTGACTGATTTGCGGGCCTACAGCATCAAGACTTGGCCTAAGCGGTATTACTTGTAGTGCGTCGCATCCCTCGACTTTGGTTGAGGGGGTGAGACTGGCATGTTTATGCTAGAGAGATCATCGATCTTGTCCTCTAGGATGGGCTCAGCGTCCTTTAGGTTCTCTTAGGCCTCCTTCACCCATTCCTTCACTTTCTCTATGGCCTCTAGTTGGCGCTTCGGATGCAGGTATTCCCCTACCTTAGCACTTCCCGTTTTGGCTATCTTAAGGGCTAAAGTTTTTGCCTTTGCATCAATGATCTTATTTCCAGCAGGTAGAGTAGTAGCACTCTCAATTTATAGTGCAACCTTAGCTTCAGGCCTCTTCTTTCTCCGCCTATGGCTCTTCTTCCCTATTGATGCTCCATCGAGGTTGCTAGGCCTTGGCAGTGATATGCCGGCCTGCTTCGTCTGGGCATGAGTCATGACCCGCAATGGGATAGGTGTGGCCTCCCCATCGAGGTTCTCGACACCAGACAGCCCCAATGGGACAGATGGATCATTGGCTAAACTCGAAGATGGTTTTCGCTTTGGGCAGTCGACAAATAGGTGAGTAATCCCGCACTCAAAGCACCTTAGGCCAGCTTTGTCTCTGTTCTCCCACTTCCTCTCTGGGCAGCGTGATGAGACATGCTCTGGGTGACCATACATCCAACAGGTGATTGGATCCTGTGTCTGCCCCCCTAGGCCTCTACCTCGTTCTCTTCCTAATGCCATCACCGATACTAGTCGATAGTCCAGAAGGACTACATTTCCCTCGTCGTCGTGCGAGACGTAAGGGTATATGTAAGTCTCTTCCTCGGTCGGATCTTCCACATAGTGGATTGGAGCATCACTCAGTGGATGGGTTACTAGGGGCCAGGCGGTCTAGGTATGCCTATAGGGTTTATGTCCAGCCTAGGGCTTAACATCGTTAGGCTTAGGAAGGGCCAACGGGGCTCCCCTTTCGAAGAATGGCTGTGGCCTATTTGCTAGGTAGGGTTGGCTGTATGGTTGCGAGTACAGAAGTCTTCTTCGTAATATATAATGCGCGACGTCATGACCAAACATACCGCAGTTAGTACAAGGTCTTGATCTAGGGTCTTGACACTCGGCTGGAAAGTGGTTTCCACCACAGTGCATGCATTGGACATGTGGGCACATTGGTCGTCTCAACATGTCTTGCAGTTTGGCTATCTCCATCCTTACATAAGCCAAGTCCTGGTTTGTCTTAGTGGCTTTCCCCTTATCTTGGATGGTTGGGCCTCATCGTTTGCTAGAGGTTGAAGCTCTCTCAGAGCTCCACGAGTTGGTTTCCTTTGAGTTCAAGCTCCAAGAGCTTCTCTCTCTCAGCTAGTCATCAACTCTGATGGCTTCCTCAAAAACCCTAGCTAGCGTGTCTCACTATAAGCTTGAGTTGCCTGCCAAAGCCTTATATAGTTTCTCATTTTGAATTCCACTGATGAATAGAGTTGACACTGCTCTTTCAGTCGGTTATTCACCCGTAGGGATTCTCTTGAAGAGACTCCTCACATGGGTCACGTAATCGTGAATGTCCTCCTTCTCCTTCTGCTAGACATTCAACAGTCGCACTAGCAGGTTGTCGGAGTATCTAGGCTCAGCAAATCTCTTGATGAAGAGATTCTTGAGGCCGTTGAAGTTGGCTCACTTTGCGACATCTAAACTCGTATACCAAGTCCTACCCTTGTCACCTAAGCAGAGCCCAAACGCTTGGGAGCACTGAGTTAGGTTGGTGAGGCCGTTGGCTTCGCAGACTTGTTCGAATTGCTCTACGAAACTATATGGATGGTTGTGGGGCTGGTACTTGTTGAGCTACTTAGCAATGACTGGGATTTTGGATTGGCTCTTGGAGCCTTGGTTTTCTCCTAATCCTACTAGTAGTGATGTTGCTAGTGCTGCGACACCTTGCTCTATTGTTGTGTTGTCTAGCAGTTGCTTCATGAGAACCTCTCTCAGTGTTAAGTTTCCTTCCAGGGATCTCTCGTGATGAGTTCAGTTTCTACTAGATAGGTTCAGCCCTTATTGTACCTCGCGCAATTCTGTGCTTTGCCTTTGGCTCCCAAGCTACTGGTCTCTGTTGTACTCTACTATGCTTTGCAGTGCCTTGTGGGCTAGCTTCATTTCCTCTTCTAGGTCTGCGATGATGGCATCTCCTGTCCTACCATGCTGCTCATACCGGGCGTGCACATCGTAGCTACTCACCAATTGCTGAATTGCCTCTGGGAAGACTCCTAAGTCAAGTTTCTCATTCGGCCTGCGATCTGGGTTTTCTTTTTCCATCATCGTATGCTCGTGCTCCACCAAGCTATCGATCACATTGAGTAAGTTTGTCAAATCCAGCTTCTTGGCGCCGCTTCCTTGGTCCTACTCCATGTGTCCATAGTTTGTCTATGTCCTTGGGGCCTGCTCCTATTGGTGGATTCCTTGAGTTGTTTATCTGAGTGAGTTTCTTGGCTTATTAAATACAATCCTCAATTTATCTCCTCTCAATGTGTGTGTTCCTTCCCTTGCACTTGTGCTCAATCAGGCTTTTAGTTTTCCTTAAGTGTACTTCAAGTGCGGAAATTCAAGGTGAGTGTGGCAAACAATATCTAAGCGTCCTACCCACTTTAGCTTTGTTTTGGGCTTGATTGGCTCATCGATCAATTCTCAGGCCGTCTTGATAGGGTTTCAGGTTTTCCTACCACGTTGCCTCACTCGTTCTTGGTCTGGTCAGGGTATATGGCTCAGCGGGTTGTCTCTAGGACTCTAGGTCTCACGATAGCCTACGCAAACTGCTAAGCGGCTGCGCCTCACGATTTTGCCCATTCCTTGTGCTAGAATCTAGTTTTGAGCGTTAGGAGGACTCGGGACAGGTGGTGCGGCTGAGCTCTAGCTAGGTTTGGTAAAGTTTCTGGAAATTTTGAAAAGGTCCACACTCGGCCCAACTTTTTCGAATTGCAGGGGCCGAATGCCAGACTCGGCCCGTCCTAGAGCCAAGGGCCGAGTGAGAAAGGGCCGAATATAACTAGTCCAAATGTCTATTTCGGCCAGTTTGAGTGTGGTTGTCCTAGGGCTGAGTGGCCGAGTAGGCCAGGGCCAAGTCAGGTGGGCCGAGAGCCGAGTGGTGAGTTCGACCGGGCCAAATGTCAACTTGTCCGAGTGGGGTCAGGCCGAGGGCTGAATTCCATGTTGAGATATTTGCAATCACACCTACTTTAGTCCCTTTGTGAGGAGCAGTGAGGGCTCAGTACCAAAATTCCAGGGAAGAATGTAATGTCCCCATTACTAAGTTTATTTTAATGTGCGTATACATTTCAAAGAAAATTGATTTATATACCACCACTCAGATCCTATAAAGCATTGTACTTGCACTCTTTTTCTAATGTAATGATAGTACTCTTTTCTTTCCAGTAAAGTTTCATGTCACTGTCAATACACAAGATTGTGTTTATGAGCAAGTTTCAATCTTGGAACCTAATTCACTTGTGTAACAATTTGTCCTTGTTAGGATCAATGTCTTCATGAGTTTCTTTTTCCTCTTTCAACCTCCATAGCTTCCGCATCTGCCATGCTCTAGATCCTACATATTTCACATGGTATCAGAGATCAGTTGAGAATGGCCCAACTCTCCTTTCACTCCTCTCGGCTCCTTTCCATCTCTACTTGGCTCAGTTTAAGTACTGGTCCCTATCTCCAACTTCATTTGCATTCCTACCTTCAATGAAGCTTCCATGGTAGCCATAGACAGCAGTATCATGTTAGCTTGAAGCTTTCATATCTCTCTCCACAGGCCAAATCTCTCTAAAATTCCTTCTCGAGAAGTGTTTCTCTACTTCCAAAGCTCCTTCTTGGCACCTCAGTCATTGAGATTGGGCAGCTATAGCTTCAGCATTGCCTCTTTTCAGTTGCTGCCATAATTGTGTCCATGGACAGCACCTACCTACCTCTATTAGAGCAACCATATCTCATCAACCAATCCATGTATCTTCAAGTTTTCTTCTCAAGATTTGTTCTTCAGGTCAAGGCACAACTTGTTGGCACAAAAATTAAGGAGATTAATGCACACCATGCCCGAAATTTGCATTTTTTTAAATCTAGGTGCAGTTTTGATAGCCACCACTTTGAAGGCTTAGATCTCTCAACTCAGGAAAAATGAGTATAAACCCTCTTAGGGGGAGTTAGACCCATTAGTAAAGGTCCTCTATCTCAAAGGGTTTTAGCATATTCAACTTGTGGAGTGCATGGGAGCTCATTTACTAGTCACTCGTCCTTGTTTTGACAGGACAACCATAGCCACTTACCTTCAAGCTCATTTTTCCTTCATTTTCTCTCTCTTGCCACTTAAACTAAGCCAAGGCCACTCTAATCTGAATTTTTCAGCAAGTATTCAACCATCAAATCAGCAAGGAGGGAAAGATATGAAGAGTTTTTGAAGATCATCAAGTCAAACTCAAGCAACAAACATCAAAATTCAAACTAGTATCTTTTGATACTTCACTGCCATTGCTTGTGTCTTTTGACATATACAAAGATCAACTCATTGCTAGTTATTCTCAGTCATTTGAAGCTGATTTGCTGCTGGTCTCTCAAGTAAAAAGTGGGCAAAGATTCTCCAACTGCCCAATTTAAAGGAGTCGGGTTTCATACCTGGTAGACCCGCATGAAAATTATCCTGATGAAGAAGGGCCTCTGGGCCATTACCACTGGAAAAGAAAAGAAGCCTCATAATGCAGATCTTCCTATCACTTGGCAAAAGAACAATGATAAGGCTCAGGTCATTATCAAACTGGAGTTAGACGACAACTATATCCACCATATGGATAACTGTGAGACCTCACAGGATACATGGAAGAGACTTGACACCTTGTTCGATGCATAGTCTTAATCATCAAAGTATGGTCTCCTGATTGAGTTTTTCAGGCTTGAAATGAAGTCCAGCACATCACTTGCTACATATCTAAATTACGTGGAAGGACGTCTAACCCAACTTGCAGCAATCAACATCAAAATGGAAGAATATGTTTGCATCGATGTTCTACTTAAGAGTTTGTCTCCTGAATATAATAATGTATCAACAACTTTAATCAACATGCCAAATCCTGAATTTATTGATATCCAAGCATCACTGTTAGAGGAGGAAAAGAAGCTAGAAACTAAGGAAGAACCAAGTACCTCCACTACAAGATATAGGTCTTATACCGACGTTAAAAGAGACAAAAATACAAATAACAAAATTTTCCCCTGTCATCGCAAAAAGCGTCGTTATTGGTAATGCCATAGAATAGTCGGTATCAGTGTCGCTATCAGCGTCGGTATTGGCATCGGTATCAGCGTCGCAAATGTGACACTGATACCGATGCCAATACCGATGCTGATAGCGATGGTTTGCGATGAAAATAATGACGCCAATAGCGACATGAGTAGTAAAATTTGTGACGCTAATAGCGACGGTAACAAGGGAAAAAAAATTTGTGGAAGGGCAACTTATCACATGATCGCATAATAAGCGATTGGTACAATCATGACAAAATATCACTAATACATAGAAAATGTCTACATAGATCATGCGACCAAAAAATAAAGGTGTGTGAGCTCGATGGATCCAATGGCGAGCTATATATCCTTCCCCTCCGAAAGCTCATCCCGTCGCAAAGGAGCATCGAACGGACTGTGCAAAAAAATAAACAACAACACATCAGTCCACCATACAATAATGCATTCTAATTAAACATGGTAACTACATACAAGAAAGATGAGTGACTTACAGGGCCGCCACATCTATACAATCGGTCGATCAATGAAATGAGACCGTGTCTCTCTGCATATCAAGTCTCAAGGCCAGTCGGATCGCGATTTATAATGGAGTGCTGCAAAGAAAACAAAATGCTAACTGTTAGAAACATGATTGTCAGTACAAAGGATATTGCAAAAAAATAAACAAGCAAAACAAAAGAAAAACTTACAAAGTCCTCAAAATATGTCCTATGACCGCCACTCCCAAGATGATGGACCACTCTGGCCTCGAATCATGCCCTCGCCGCCTTGCGTTGCTGACTCCAATGTCCTGGAGAATCTGTAGCCTCCTCCATCAGTCGGCGCCAGTTGTCCGTATCTAATCACTCAGGCTTTGCAGCCCCACTCTTGATTGTCTTGCATACGTCGGATCATCTGTGTGACATATATGCACGCATGCAATCCATCATCGAGCCCGTAGAAAATCTATCTACTGAGGCTGGAACCAGAAACTCCTCATGCAAGGATGCTACTATGTATTCCTTGCTCCCCTTTGGTATGTTCTTCCAATGATCTAAGACGTTGTGCCAAAAAACTTGTTGGCACAACTCTCTCATGCGAGCCATCCCCTCATCATTCATGATGATGGCTCCTGACCTATCATCGACTAGATATCCATATCCCCCTGGGGTCTGCCTAAGATGGGTCCTCTTCCATCTGCGTCCACGCTCCTGGGCATATCCAGGAGACCCCTATGCATCCGGTATATCGATCGGGGTAATATCTCTCGGAGTGCCACCCATAGGGGTGCCACCTGTTGATGGTTGAGCAAAAGCCAGAGTAACTGGAGTAGACTTCCCCACAGGTTGGACAAATCCTGGAGGTGACAAAACTCTAGCTGAATGATGAGAGGGAGAAACCGTGTCCGTGCCTCCACAACATCCACTTGAGTCTGAGCCACGCTCCCTGGAACCACCACGAGAGCGAGGAGTCGGACCTGTATCCCGTGTCAACCGCAGGCTCACTGCATCTGTGACATTCCCGATTTCTAAGCACGCGTTCCTTACATGAACCTCCTCTTAATAGGAGGTCATGAGAATAATAGTTTGAAAATAAATGATTTTTTTTTAATTTTCCCCTTCTTTCCCCCCAACGACTGTCGTGCTGGAGGGAAGGGGAATAGCAAGGATGACTGAGCATCCTTGCTGGATGCCTGAGGGGGGGGTATGGCCATGCAGGATGCCGCGTGGGGGGAGGGAGGATCCCCTCCCCTCACCTATATAACCAGGGGGGAGTCGTGGAGAAGGAAGAAAGCTGCGTGGGAGTAGAGGGGCCATGAGGCTGCTGTGCCGAGGTCGTGCTGGAGAAGCCGCCACGCTGAAAGCAAGAGCTGCTGGTGCCGTGCGAGCGATCCCCCCTTCAGACACCAACGCCGGGGTTCTGCCGTCTACGCCACAGGCTGATGTTGGGTCCACGTGCTGCCATCAAGCCTTTTCAAATCGTAGTCATCCATTCCACGTCACTATTATCTCCCCCCTTTTCACGTGGCTGCTACGTTGACTAGAAGCTTACTAGAAGCTTCGTTTTAGAAGATTCTAAGGGCCTTTGCTAAACCCCCTTCCCACCAATCACTCACAAACCCATCCCTAGGCCCAGTTCTTTAAGGGAAGAAGAGGGGCTTCCTTAAACCTTGTTTTCACTTGATCCCCCAATAAACCCATCCCTAGCTGACATTTTTAAGAGAAGGAGAGGAAGCTTATAGAACCCCCTTCCCACCAATCATCCCTAGCCAAGAATTTAGGAAGAAGAAGTTCATAGGCATCCGTTTCCGCAAGGCCTTCACAAGATCCCTTCACAAAATCTCTCTTTTTCCGAAAGAAAGAAGGCCCAAGCTCCGAATCCTAAGGCCTTCCATAAGCTCCAAATCCCATATACCCAAATCGCATAGGCCCAAGTCTCACAAGCCCGGCCTTTTAAAGATCCGAAGTTCCATGAAGGTATCTCCTACATACGAGGGAGAAGGGCAAGATCTTGAGGCTGCATACCAAGGCGAGTAAATTTATAGACCGCGAAGGCAAACCGGAAGCCAAAATCACGCCTACAATGGCCCCTAAAAAGTCACAAGATGCGCCTGCGGAAGGATCTTCTCCTAGTATTTACGTGGATATTTCACGGAGTCCACAAGTCCAGGTTTTATCTATTTGGATTCCACACAAAAGTATTGAATTAGTCACGATAACATCATGGATTAGGAAGCACCCATGCATGTTCAAATTCACCTAGTCAATTGGCATAAATCTCATTCAACTACTAGTGGTTAGGAAATATTGCGTAATTCTCAATCAACGTACAAATATTTCATTCAGAAATGAAGTTTAGGAAAAGGTTGCATGGGTTGTTTAACATAAAACCTTAAAAGCTTAAAAGCATAAGTTGTGAATGCATATCCTAGTAGAATCAATGGAAGTTATGTGAATTTTAACATGTGCTTGGTCTTAATAAGAAAAGTTAGGGATTACGAATCTAGAGGATATGAATCGCATGTTTACATGATTTATGATGTATTACTACTAGTTTTTCCTCTCTTCAATCAAGACAATATCTTTAGGAATAGTTCGTCATTATCATAAGACAAGTAAATTGGATTACCCAAGACACCTAATCCACAAAGGATTCGCTTACAATATACTCCAAGTGCTAGCTAGGGTTTAGCACATTAAGGACTTGACCTAGTTTCACGCACCTGTTACCAAGACGAACCCTTAAACCAAAGGTCCTATCCACATTCACAGAATGTAGGGTACAATTGGAAGCTCATGCATAAAACGATCTAAGGTTTCTACCCTAAGGATCACTCGTACAAATGATGAAACTCAGATTGAGTTGGAATTCTTAGGACCAAACGTTGTTGGCCTAGTGTAATTAGGAATGGGTTGGGTAAGAAGACACCCTAAAACCTGCTTCTCGTCTGGAGATAATTCCGTGACCAAAAAATGCCATTCAATGGGTGAAATGATCCCATGGAATAGATGCGACACTTGTGCAAAAAGTTGTAACGTCGCATAGACTTGTGATTTGTTCACAAGAGAGTTTTGCCATTTCTTAAAATGAGGTTGGCAAGTTCTTGCGCAAATTTAACTTGCAAAAGGATGAGTAATCATCCTGTTACATCACCTTTCTTGGGGAATAATTGCCAAGAAAAAAGGGAAGTTAGGGATTTGCTTGGAAGCAAATGATCAATCAATAAATTGGAGCGACATGGTCGCCAGGATTTACTGTTAATAAAACCTAAAGTATTGGTTAAGTTGGGTTAACAGGGTATGGCCCTAACCCAAGGACAATAGGGTGAACAAACAAACCACTTGGGGATCTTGCCAAGTCACAATTGATCTCGGATTGAATGCTGGATGCATTCGGAGAGAAGGATTCACTCCTTAGAAATTGCCCAAATAAACGACCACTGGAATTGACTGTGCCTGTAATAGTTTAGAAACCACTGTTTGCATTGTTTGCTCAAGGAACTAAAGGATGAAAAGATATCTAAAGCTTCAGGTTGAAGGCCTGAAGGGAGAGGCAATTTCAGTTACCCCTCACTGCATGCCTGACCCTAACCAAGGGGGTTATTGACCGCGCCGGGAACGTGGACCGAACCCGCCGCGAGAGGTCTCTCCGTTGAGCTCTACTTGAAGCAGGAGGACGCTTGGGTGCCAGGGGGGGGCTCTGGCCATAAATCCCTCGCCTTTCGGGTCCTGCGCAAGATGCTAACGTGACTCGGGATTGGATCTCGAGGTCCGCATACTAGTCTACGGGCGGAAGCTTGGAATAGTGATCCCTGGCGGATTACTGGATAGCCTTCGGGCGGATTATGGACAGGCCTGCGGGCGGAACTCCTTGTATTTCAAAGATAAAATGATGAAATGATAATAAAGAACTTGTCTGACTTTGTTTTTCTATGTCACGTGATAAGATTACGTGAAGGAACCAGTGCTTAACAGGAGTAATTAAAGAAGCTGATTGTTTTATGTCAAATTAATGTGTTAGATAATTACATAACTAAAACAAACCGAGGAAAGTGCGGAGGATGGGCCATGGGTCCGTCCTACGGTTGGGTGGTTCCGGTTAGCCGGGAACTTTTCTCAAAAATCTCGAAGAACAGAGGGATGATCATCATCATCAAAACGAATAACGAGAGCGATGATCTAGAGTTACGTCTTACCCTATTTTATGCTGTTTTAGGGGAACGAAATGGGTCTATGCCTTATGGCAGAGAGGTTGAGCCTTGCATCCCTCCCGTTTTCCATTCTCTTTGAACCAAGTGCAGCGTGAATCTGCTTCGGACCTGGCATTTCTGCGTAAAGTAGTTCGCTCGGGTCTGATGCTAGTTGCTGTTAGCTAATGACCAAATCAGGAAAACCCTAATTCAGGTCGATCCTAAGTGGGAACGGCTAGGATACTTCCGCTACGTGGCAGACGCGGGAAGACCTAGATCGCAAGTCCCGTAACATTCCATGGGAATGTGGGCGGAGCTTTCTAGACATCCTTTCCGATGGACTGCTAAGACGTGTCCTGGATGATTCTAGTGGACACGTTACAGTTGGTATCAGAGCCAACCAACAAAGGACTTGTTTTTAGGAAATTTTAATAAGAAGAAGTAAAGCAAAATGTTACTGTCCCAAACATTTCCTTACTTTCAATGCTGTCTTGCAGAATTATGAAGCATGGAACAGGTTCTTAGTGTTCCGAGTCATGTTTATGACCGCGATGCATTCCACGAATTATCAACAAAGGGTTGAGATGATGAACATCCTAGACCGCATTTACAATCCATCGCCTGTGGACATGGAACAAAGATGGATGGGTGTTTCAGGGATCTATTACATAATTGCCTATCGGCCTGCGTACCTTCAAATTAACTTGAAGAGAATCAAGTGGATGGAGAATTCAAAGATCGTGAAGTTGTTCGTCTTTGTTGAGGCTCACGCAAACGCGACCCTACAGGTCGGGGGTCGAAGGGTTAACCAGAATAAGTATGTGTACGGGGAAGTGATTCAAAGAATCCCTGCCGACTGAATCAAGGTTTTGGGGCGTCATGAGAAGAATGGATATCGAAGGAAAAGATACCCTAATCTTCCAATGAACTATCGATTCCTGAAAATCGATGACCCCAATCCGTATTACTACTCAGTTCCTGTAGCTGAATGCAACAACATCTTATTCTCCTCGAATTAAGTTTTGGAAATCACTACTATGAAGGCATGTATCATCTTCTGCTAACCCATTAAAAATGGGTAGGGAAAACCAAGCATTGGCAAATATGTTTTTCCTACAGGTGTCGTAATGTGTTGCACCATAATAATGACTAGTTTTCTCTAGGGGTTTGCATCGAGGGGTACACTCCCACTCAAACTAGACTAAATTTTTAGGGAAAGAGGAATGCTAGAGCTTCCTTCTCCCCATAACAAATGAACTGGAGTAATAGGGCTAATAAGACCTCTCACTCTTAGTGATATTGGACTTCTTGATGTTGAATCTTGGCTTGATGATTTCTATCAGGATATATTGAATCTATCTTGGTGCTCTTTGGCATACACTAATTGACTAGGTCCCTCTTAGCCAAGGTTCTGAAACTACTGCTTATTAGTAGCTCTCGCTAAACATACGATTTATCGAGATAAAAAATAGGCCCAACATAGACTCTAAGGCTCTAGTTGGGGCTCCTATACTCTCCAAACAACCCTTATGGCCTCGTGGGTAGGAGCGTCTTAATGCTATAAATTGATCTATCTAAATATTGTGTTTATATACATGAGTTTCAAATTGTAGTCCAACATTTTTCCCATCTTGATTCCAGGCATAGGGAGCCTCCCAACATAAGTGACTAATTCACCTTGTAGCACACACATAGAGGGCATCTCTGAGTAGAACATTGTGGCTCCTAAGACTCTCCTACACCCCGGGGATATGCCCCATGATGCATCATCTCACACATAAATAACAATGAAACATAGTCTACTCTTTTGATATTGCATGATCCAAGAGATTTATTTATTTCCTCACCCAATTGTCCCCCAAGATAACTAATCTAGCCTACAACAAAGGAAATCTCTTTCTCTCAATCATAGGTCAATATTTTGGAAGACAAGTGTTATGCATCCAAGAATTGATCATTGATACCATGCTTCATGCACATGCAACATGGTATGCCCTAGAATGGTCAAATAATTTTAATAGTTGCTCACCCATGCATGGGGGGAGTTTTGGGAAGTTTTTAAAAATTATATTTTGTCACTTATTATTTTATTCTCAATTATTATCAAATATATGGTTAAGATGAGCAACATTGGTATTAAAAGTATTATAAAATGATATTTATTGTAAATTTGATCTATTTGTTGCATAATTTGCAACTTATCATAGAAACACACACATATGATGTTGGTTGCATTATACTTGGTAGATAGATAAAATAATACTAATGTAAAAGTTATTATTTTGAAGTGTGAAATTAAAAGTGTGGAATCTATGTGCTTCATAGCGTGAAAAATGGTTCCCAAATGTATTATATTTTGTGTATGCCTATTAGTGCGAGAATTTTGCATGTACACATGTACATTAGATTTATTTTGATGTATTTATTAGAGAAGATAAAATATTATTGTTTTAAAGCTAATAGAATAGACTATGTCTTGATTTATTAGTAAAAAAACTTATTCTACATGCATAGGGGAGTTGGTCACCTATGCTTAGGGAGAGATTATACCCAATCTTGTATAGTGCAAGATTTTAGAGTTTTCTTCCTTCATGCTATTTGTTCACTTCTTATTTTATTCTCTATTATTATCTTACATATGGTGAAAAAAAGAAACACTACTCCACAACATATGGTAAACTCAATGTGAAAGCCGTTCGGTAAGGGAAAGATGGGAGATATATCAAGATCACATTTAGGTGATCTACTGTAAGGTGCCCGCCCATTGGCTGTCCACACACACTTTTAATGGTCTATCAAGAAACGAATCTAAGCGTCACCACCCGACACTCCCAAGGAATGTTCCGAGGTTTGCTGCCTAGGGTTTCCCGAGTCCACCTCATAATGGAATGCTCACGGCCAAACCCACTAGGATCGACCTGAAATCTGGATTCATAGAGCCGAGGTCTCCTAATAGCATTCTAGCATCGGGTTTTGTACTTCCTACTTTATGCAGAGATACCCAATCCGAAGCAAATCCATACCGCACTTGGTTCAAAGAGAATGGGAAATGAGAGGGATGCGCTGCTCAACCTCTTTGCTCGTAGGGCATAGTCCCATTGCGGTCCCCTAAAACAGCATGAATCAAGTTCTAACTTAACAATACCTAAACTCGAATGTTGATAAATCTTTGTGGCAAGCCTCCCAATTCTCTGGGACCACACAACCATAGGATGGACCCATTCGGGATTCCGTCCACCTGCTTCCCTTGATATCTTTATTTTTCTAATTAGGTCCTACCACATTTATGTGTGACACTTAAAGTCAGCTTCATTAATTAAGCCTTTTAGGGAATAGGGTTCCTTCGCATAACTTATATCACAAACATAAAAACAAAGCAAGAAATCTATTGACAAACAATTTCAAACAAGTTCCTTAACTTATCTTCAAGTTAATCTTTGTCTCCCGCCCATACAGGAGAAATTATGTATCCCTTCTATCCAACAGAAGTGTCCCTCCTACCCTGCAGAAGTAACTGGTCCAAATCACATGGCATTACAAATTCAATCCTTTATCTAGAATAGGATCTTCCAACATGCCAAGACGTTGGGGGCCACGGAGGTCTTCAACTCCATTCTAGACCTAGAAAGGGGTGTCCAGAGCTCCACCTGACTCACAAGCTGTCTAGGAGCGAAATATCATTCCCATGGTTAGCCTTTTCACCACTCGACCTTTGGCCCATGAATCAAGCAGTACCCTCTTGGGTTAATCCGGGTGCGATCATGGAGGTGATCCACCCGTGCAATATATCCTTTCTTAATGAAATCCTTTAAGAATCCAGCACAACAAGGCATTTAGCCCTAATATCAGTTTCTAGGAAAACATTCCTTTATCCCCATGGCAACTTGTCATCACAGACCCTTGCCATGCATTTAGCATAAATCACAAGCACTTGGAACAATCATCCAAACAACAAACTAACAACCAGTTGAATGCAAAAGCATTTAGGATGTTTTTCGATCAACCAACAAAAAACCAATTGTATTCATGCCAAACAATGCAAGAATAGTCGCGATAGCATTTCCATCACATATATGCTCTTCCCCTTGGGATCAAAGAGCGATTCTATGTAAAATTTACTTAACACTTGCATGCACAATTTTTAATGTCATGATTATGCCATTCATAACCCTTGACCGATTCCTCCTTGTAATTTCTCTATCAATAAATAAGCCATATGCAACTAGGTGCAATTAACTTTCCTTAATACATATACTTTTCAAGCTCGATCTTTTGAATACGTGAGATAAAATTTATCCCTTCCGATGACCTATACTCGTGCATCATAGTATGGGGCCTAACGTATCTCATACAAGAATCAAAACATGCATCTATTAATTTGTAAATACATTACTTACGATCGGAACCACAGTTTGATTGACAGTGATGCCTTTGCCCGAAGCTTTGTTTCTGGTTGTGGGATTGCCATCCGCATGCAACATTATTCGATTGGGGGACATCGTCCTCAAGTAGATTCAAGAGATAAAAAAGGCCGAATAGATTCGAGATGGGGGGAGCATAAGAGAAGATGACTAAGTCAAGGATTGAGATAGAGGGAATTGAGCTAGCTCTCTCCCTTGCAACCTCTCATAGTAACTCTTCTTTCTCTCTCTCTCTCTCTCTCTCTCTCTCTCTCTCTCTCTCAAGCTCTCTATCACAATCTCTTGGAGGGGTATCATTCTCTCTACCT
Source organism: Lygodium microphyllum (assembly GCF_053477565.2). Classification (NCBI taxonomy): domain Eukaryota; kingdom Viridiplantae; phylum Streptophyta; class Polypodiopsida; order Schizaeales; family Lygodiaceae; genus Lygodium; species Lygodium microphyllum. The sequence continues at coordinate 60,913,825 of NC_141138.1, forward strand.
CTCTCTCGCAGCCTCTCGGGGTCCTCTTATGCCTTCTTGTGCCTCCCCATGCCTCATATTTATAGTGAATTAGAGAAGAGGGCTTGTGGCTAAGAAGTGGAGCTCTTTGTGGAGGGGGATCTTGGAAAGATAAGTGATCTTATGCTCAGATCATAAATATGATGGCTCCATTGGCTCCGAAAGGGGGGGTAAAACTCCAAGACACTTGATTAGAAATCTGTCAATTTACTCGTTCTTTTCTCTGTTCGAAGTGTTGTTTTCTGTTTGTAGACTGCGATCGTGTTACGCACAATTCTGTAAATCTTTCTCTTTATTTTTTTATTTTGATAAAATCTCCAAAACTAACTAAAATATCATTTACCTTTTCTTTTAAATGACATCTAGTTCTAGAAATGTCCATATCTTTTCTAGGATAATATCTAAAATACTTAAAATATACTAGTTTTGCCCAAAATCTAATATTTTTGGACCATCCAAACTATACACATTAATACTAGTGATTAATATAGCTCATAAGTCTCGTGCACATTGTCACTTCTGTGAAGGGTGGCTACGGTCCTTGTGAATCCGAGAAAAATATCAGATTTACGACTCTCAATTTTTCTAAAAAACATTTTTAATTAAATGAAAAATACTAGTTATTAATGTTAGTTAGTTTTACCTTAGTTGGTCTTTAGTTAGTAACCTTACCAACTCATTAAATGACCCACTTACTAGCTCATTAATTGACTAACTCATTAATTGACTAACTTACTTTTGAGCTAACCAACTAGCTTTTAATTGCATGGAAATATTACATCTTATTTGGTAGTTGATGCTAAATATGATTTTCTTTGGATCCTTATTTTTGAAACTCTCATGGTCCTATCTTTATGTATTGAGATGTTTGCAATCACACCTACTTTAGTCTCTTTGTAAGGAGAAGTGAGGGCTCATGACTAGAATCCCATATGCATAGTAGGAGAAGTGCTACCATTCAGTTTCCTATAAAGCATTGTATATGCACTTTTTTCTAATGCAATGATAGTACTCTTTTCTTTCCTGTAAAGTGTCTATGTCATTGTCGACACACAAGATTGTGTTTATGAGTCCAAGTCTCAATCTTGGAACGTAATCACTTCTGTGACAGTTGGTCTTGTCAGTGTTTATGTCTTCATGAGTTTGGTCATCATCTTTCAACCTCCATAGCTTCCACATTGCCATGTCCTAGGTCCATGCTTTGTGTAACGTGTCCACCTATTGTCTTCACAACACGTCTTAGCAGTCCATCGGAAAGGATGTCTAGAAAGCTCCGCCCGGTACTCCCATGGAATGTTACGGGGTTTGCGATCTAGGACTTTTCGCATCTGCCACGTAGCGGAAGTATTCTGGCCATTCCCACTTAGGACTGACCTAAATCAGGGTTTTTCCCTAATTGTCATTTCCTAAACGGCAACTAGCATCGAACCCCAAGCGAACTACTTTACGTAGAAACACCAGGGTCGAAGCGGATTCACGCTACACTTGGTTCAAGGAGAATGGGAAGTGAGAGGGATGAAAGGCTCGACCTCTCTGCCATAAGGCATAGTCCCATTCCGTTCCCCTAAAATAGCGTAAATCGGGATTATTATAACTTAGATTCTGGGTCATCACCCTTGCTATTCGTGTCATTTGTACGATCTTCTTGTTGTCCATCATGATTGAGAAAAGTTCCCGGCCAACCGGGACCACCCATCCGTAGAACGGACCCATGGCCACATCCACTGCACTTTCCTCAGGTTGTTTTAGTTATCTAATTACCTACCACATTTAGTTGGACATGCATAAAATAGCTTCCTTAATTAGTCTGTTAGGCACTAGTTCCTTCACGTAATCATAGCACTTGACATAGAAAAGCAATGTCAAACAAGTTCCTTTTCAAAAGTTTATCATATTTATCTTTGGAATACATTTATAACATCCAGCCTGTAGGCTTATCCATAATCCATTCGAAGGCTATCCAGCAATCCACAGGGATTACTAATCCAAGATTCCACCCGTAGACTAGTATGCGGGCCTCAAGATCTAATCTCGAGTCACGTTGGCCTCTTGTGCAGGGCTTGGAAGGCGAAGGATTTACGACCAGATCCCCCTCTAGCACCCAAGCGTCCTCCTGCTCCAAGTAGCGCTCAACGGAGAGACCTCTTGTGGCGGGTTCGGTCCACCTTCCCGGCGCGGTTAACAACCCCCTTGGTTAGGGTCAAGCAGGCAATCGGGGGTAATTGAAGCTGCCCCTCCCTTCAGGCCTTCAACCTGAAGCATTTAGATATCTTTTCATCCTTTAATTCATTAAGCAAACAAAGCAAAATAGTGCTCTTAAAAACTGTTACAAGCACAATCATTTCCATTGGTCGTTATTTTTGGCAAACTACTAAGGAGTGAATCCTTCTTTCCAAATGCATCCGGCACTCGATCGCGGATCAATTGTGACTTGGCAAGATCCCCAAGGGTTTGTCTGTTAACCCTTGTATCCTTGGGTTAGGGCCGTATCCTATTAACCCAACTTAACTAATACCATAAGTTCAATTAACACAAAATATGTTGCTCCAGATTATTGATTGGTCCTTTGTTTCCAAGCAAATATCTTATCCCTCTATCTTGGTTACTTTACCCAAGAAAGGTACTATATCAGGACAATTATTCATCCTCTTGCAAGATAAACTTGCGTAAAAATCGGCCAATCTCATTTCGAGAAACTGGAGATTCCCTTGTGATCAAATCACAAGGTCATGCGAATCTGCAACTTGTTGCACAAGTGTTGCATCAAATCTATGGGACTATTTACCCATCAAATGGAGTCTTATAATCACGAAATCATGATTAGATATAACAATCCGTTCGTGATTGCATTAGGTGGATATTTTCGGTCCTAGGGTTCCAAGTTCAAACCGAGTTTCATCTTTTTAGCGAGAGATCCTTAGGGTAAAAACCCTAGATCATTTCTCACAAGTATGTCCTACTATCCCTACATTCCGTGAATGTGGCCAAGTCTTTAGGTTTAAGAGTTTCAGCTTTAGCAATAAGAGCAATTAGGTAATGTCCTCGACGTGCTAACCCTAGTTAGCTCTTTGGGATATCTTGCATTGAATTAACCCTTCCTAAACGAGTACCTCGCGGTTTTAGGTGTTTAGGTTTAAACCAATTTAACTTGTCTATTCTTGAAGATAATTATGCTACCATTTTCATAACCACATGATTCATTGTCTACGTATAAGTTGATTTACAAACCCTAACTTTTCGGGTTAAGATCAAAGCATAGGTTAAGTTATAGCATCATTCCAATTGATCATCCTATAACATGCAAAAAAGATTCATGCTACTAAGCTTTAGGATTTTATGTTTAAACATGCAGCCTTTTTCTACTTTCTTTTCCGAATGAATTTGTCGTATGCTGAAGTTACACACCCTTTTGTTGATTTAAGTTTTTAGGCCACTGCCTAGAGTTAAATCTTCTTCATGCAGCCCCAACAATTTCCTACGGTTGCTGACAACTTTCTTTAAGAATCATTTCGAAAAAAAGATGTTCAATAATGCGATATGTGGTTTATTCCTTCCATGCTTAATCCAAGTGTACTATCATAATTCCATTTTGTAAAGATGGGCATTAATTAATCTAAATTCATTACTTTGCAATGCATAAAAATCACTTGCTAGAAATGCATAGAAATCTTATGCTCACTTTATTTTGTTCCTTTTATCGAAAAATACTAATGACCGAATCCCTCAATTGTGAGCTATTAGCCAAAGTATTTTCAATCGAAAAAACATGCATCCTCATTTCTCAAATGATCCATGCAACAATTGAAATATTACGACGTTAATCAAAATCAGGAAGAAAACCTGGACTTGTGGTGAAATGTCCAAATGGATGTTAGGAGATGATCCTCCTGCGGTTGTGCCTTGTGCCTTCTTAGGGGCCATTGAGAATTCGGCCTTTCTGCCTTGGACGTAAATTTATGATGTTGGCCATATCCTTCGCACGCGAAACTCCCTTTGTGATTCCACCGTCCTTCAGAATCGAACCTTAGAAATGGAACTTATGAAATTTTCCTTCCTTTCGTAGAAGCTCCGGGGGTGCAAATTGTCTACACTCCAAGGGGGAAAAGAAAATAGCTTTGTGGTATGCAAAAGGGGGGAAAAGGTAGCTTAGAAATCTGGGTTATAAAGACCCCTTTGGAAAGGGTTTATAAAAGTCCCTACGAAGGGCTTTTAAGATAATGTGTGAGGGGGGGGGGAATCCACGGGAATTGTTAAAATGGCTATTTGTTTAGGGAGGATTTAAAAGGAACCCGGGTTAAATAGCCTTAGGGGAATGCTATGAAAGGCCTTAAAACCGGCTAGGGGAGGGAACATCCAAGAGAAGGGATTTGAGAACTTGTGTGGAAACCTCACTGAAAGGGGGTTAGGTGGAATTTGCAAGTGAATGGATGGAAAAATATTAGGGGTCAAGGGGTATAAGAACCACAATAGGGGGGGCTTTGGATTCCGGGGGTGGGGTTATTAAACCCACATGAAAATGGGTCATGAGGAAGCCCACAGGAAGGGGGCTTCCAAGGAGGCTTTAGAAGCTTCCCCAAGAAGCTTCTAAAGCTTCTAGGGTAAATGGAGGCCCACGTGAGGAAGAAGATGACTCCCTCAAGTGGCGTGTTGGTGGGTAGATGGCGGCTTGTTGATCGGCGGCTTCACGAGCTCCTCTCCTCCATGGCAGCAACCAGCTTGGCCTACAGGCGGCAGTTCCTATAGGCTTCACGAGCTCCTCTCCTTCTCTTTGGTAGCGTCACGAATCGCTGTCTCTCCACCTTACTCCCATGGCATAGGCTTATATAGGTGAGGGGAGGGGATCCTCCCTCCCCCATGCAGATCAATGCATGGGGTTCACCCCCCCTGGCATCCAGCAAGGATGCTCAATCATCCTTGCTATATCGCTCTCCTCCAGCACGACTGTCGGCTGGGGGAGAGAGGGATAATTCAAAAAAAATTGTCTTATTTCTAAAAAAATTATCATTTTGGCCTCCTAAGAGGCGGTTTGTATGAAGAGCACGGGTTTTCAATAATCCATAGGTCTAAGTATCAATTTGGCCCGTGGGGACCGTGTGAGTATCATGGGATTTGGAAATATTATCATGGAAATATTACATTCTCTTCCCCTTGGAGGAATTGAGATGTCCTCATCTCATGATAAACTGGGGATATTGATGGTTGAGAGTGCTTTCATCTATCCACATGGCATCCTCCTCGAGATAATCTTTCCATTGGATGAGGCATTATCTCAAGGTTCTGGATCTCAGTTGTCTCTCCATAACATCTAAGATCCTGTCAGGCCTTAGTTCAAGGACTCGCTGACTAGGCATTACAACTTGTTGGTCATCAAGTACATGGTTAGGATTAGGTACATACTTCTTCAATAGGCTGATATGGAATACATTATGAACCTTTAGGTTCTCAAGGAGTTGCAATCTATAAACATTAGGTCCTAGGCACTTGAGGATCTTGTACGGTCCACAATACCTTGGATTTAGCTTGCAATCTCCTAAGGATAGGGAACTCTTTTTTGGACGTATGCGAATGAAGACCATGTCTCCTTCCTCGAAGATTCTATCTTGACGCTTCAAATCTGCATATGCCTTCTGTCTATCCTTGGTGGCTTGGATGTCCTGTCTTATTGACTTTATTTGGTCATCCATCTCTTCCAACATCTGCCTTGAAGCTTCAACCCTCAAGATTGGATCTGAGAAGTTTAGGGGACTTCGACAATCATGACCATACAATGCTTGAAAAGGGGTCATCTGAATGCTTTGTTGGTAAGAAGCATTGTAGGCAAATTCAACCAAAGGCAAGTATTGAATCCACAATTTTGGTTCACGACGACAGTATGCCCTAAGCATATCCTCGATGACTTGATTGACTTGCTCCGTTTGACCATCAGTTTGGGGATGGTAAGCTATGCTAAAACAGAGTTGAGTTCCAATGGCTTCAAAGATAGCTCTCCAGAAATGTGATGTGAAGAGAGAATCACGATCACTAATGATTCTTCTGGGTAACCCATGTAGCTTGAATATCTCCTTCATAAACAACCTTGCAATGTCTGAGGCTTTATAGTTTGTCTTTACTGGAATAAGGTGTGCAACCTTAGTCAGGATGTCAACCACAACCATAATGGAGTTGTATCCTCCCTGAACTTGGGATAGGCCAACAACAAAGTCCATACTGATGAATTCCCATTTCATTTGGGGAATGTCAAGTGGTTGTAACTTTCCTGGCATTTTGACATGTTCGACTTTGATATGTTGACAAGATAAACACTCAGTGACATATTTGAGAATGTCACCTTTAAGCCTCTCCCAATGGTAGCTCTTTCTAACTGCATTGAGAGACTTGGCATAGCCAAGATGTCCTTAGAAAGGGGAATCATGAGCTTCCCACAATATCTTTTGCTTAAGTGACTGGCTTGCCTGTATACATACTCTCGTTCTATAGTAGGCAAGTCCACTATTGACAGAGAATTCATGATACTTAGCCTGTAGCTTTTGGTTCTAGTCTTTGATAGAGATCTCCCTTAGCATCTTTTGATAGGCTGGATCATGGCATGCTTCCTCTCTAGCTAGCTCAAGTATTTGGTTGTTTGGTATGGATACCTTTGTAGCTAGAGATCTAGTTGTTGATGGGTTTTGCAAGATTAGAGAATTAAGGAATGCCTTGCGACTGAGTGCATCGGCAACTACATTCTCCTTTCCAGGTCGGTATTTGATTTCAAAGTCATACTCCTCTAGCACTTCAATCCATCGACGTTGCCTCATGTTGAGCTCGTTCTGGGTAAAGATCCACTTGAGACTTTTATGATCAGTCACTAGAGTAAACTTGTTACCCAACAGGTAGTGTCTCCAAAGCTTTAGGGCATAGATGACAGCTAACAATTCTAGATCACGGGTGGCATAATTCTTCTCATCACTCTTCAGTTTCCTTGAAGAGTATGCTACAGAATGACCTTCCTGCATGAGCACACATCCTAAGGCAAGTGTGTTAGCATCAGTTACTACCTCGAACTCCTTACTGAGGTCCGGAAGCTTTAGGATAGGTGCTAATACCAAACTTTGCTTCAATCTATCAAAGCTAGTTTGTTCGGGAGTTGACCATGCAATGGAAGTTTGCTTCTTCAGTAAGTCTGTCAGAGGTGCTACAATCAAAGCATAGTTTTTGATGAAGACCCTATACCATCCTATCAATCCAAGAAAATTGTATATTTCTTTAACAGTTGTTGGTATTGGCCATTCTAGTACATCTCTAACCTTGGCTGGGTCCACTGAGATTCCTTCCCCGGTGATACGATGAATCCCAAATATTCAATCTGACGCTTGAAGAATGCACATTTCTTCATCTTAGCATACAACTTGTGTGACCTCATTGTCTCAAGGACAATCCAAAGTTGGGGTTCATGATCTTCCTCCTTTTTGGAATACACTAAAGTGTCGTCGAAGAAGACGAGTATGAAGTCATCAAGATATGGCCTAAAAATATATTGCATTAACCTATTGAAGGTGGCAGACACATTTGTAAGCCTGAATGACATAACTAGGAACTCAAAGTGCCCATATCTTGTGTGTTGAAGGCTGTCTTTGGGATATCTTCTTTCTTGATCCTTATCTGATAGTAACCAGACTTGAGATCAATCTTGGAGAAGATCTTCGCACCCTGAAGATGATCAAGAAGCTCATCTATTCTAGGAATAGGGTACTTGTTCTTGACAGTTGATTGATTCAACCCTCTGTAATCAATACACAGTCGAAGCGTTCCATCTTTCTTTTTCTAGAACAGTATGGGAGCTCCCCATGGTGAACTGCTAGGATGGATATAGCCCTGATTTAGCAGTTGCTTGAGTTGTTCCTTCAGCTTAATTGCTTCCGTTATGGACATTCTATAAGGTCTCTTTGCAATTGACGCAGCTCCCGGTACTAGCTTGATCTCATGATCCACTTCTCTTTGAGGCGGAAGTTCTGTCAACTCTTCACGAAATACGTCCACGTATTCCTTTAGCCATGAAGGTCCTTCACTAGACTCCTACTTCTAATCTAACTTGTTGAGCTTAATCAAGTAGACAAGTAGTCCTTTTTTGACTGCCTTTATAATCCGAGATGCCTTGGCCAAATGAAATTTGGGCACTCCAGCCTCACCTTGAGTTGTGACTAAATCCCCTTCAAAGTTCCGAAAGAAAATTTGGCCCTTTCCATAATGAATGTGGGCGTCATTAGGTTTAAGCCAATCCATTCTGAGTAGACAATCATGGATGCCTAAATTCATGACTCTAAATTTGACCGAAGTCGTCTTCCCTCTCCTAGAAGGAATTTCACCTTAGCAGTTTGCCTGGTACAAGTAACCTCGCGACCATTTGCCAATTCCACAAGCAAGATAGGTGCTTCTACTGTGGCTATTCCTAATCTTTTTGCACAAACTGGTGAGATAAAGGAATGTGTACTACCACAATCAATCAAGGTCTTGAAACCTTTACCTTGATAGTTTGATGGTGTCTGAATCACCGAGAACTGGGGATTCGGCCCTTTCTTGTGAAGAGCGGCATGGACTGTCGCCCTTTCAAATTCTGCTTCCATGGTCGGATCTTCTTCTTCTTCGCACATTTCCTTGTTGGCAACACAGGTGGTTCTTCCTCTGCCTCGGGTAGCAGCTCCTTGACCATGGCCAGTTCCTTGGAAAGGTGCTTGACGATGTCCTCCTCCAAGCTTGGGACATTGCCTCTTGAAATGATCGGGCTCGTTGCAGTGGAAACAACGGAGTTTTTGGCCATTTCTTTGAGTAGGGACAAAGTTGTTGACATTATTAGTCCTTGCTTTCTTTCTTTGTCCCTGATTCTGATCTTGAACTCTCTTCATTTGAGGCCTAAATGCTCCTTTGTTCGGGTCATTATAAGACCAAGTTTTGTTATCTCTTGGTCTAACGTGCACCTTCTGAATTATAGTGGCAGCTCGAATGAGTGCGTCCTCAAGATCTGATGGGCACATAGATTCGTGACGGGTATTCATTGGTGGGTTTAAACCAGCACAAAATTTTGACACATGCTGTGTCATGTCCATTTGTGGTGCATACTTAAGAAGTGAGACGAATTTAGAATAGTATGCATCAAGAGTGAGTCCCAGCTGTTTTAGCTCGTAGAACTCATTCATTTTTTGCGTGTGATATGCAGGTGGTAAGTATCTTCCCTGCACGGCTTTCTTCAGCTTCTCCCAGGTAACGGATCCTTCCGCGATCCCTTGATCTCTGCACCATTTCTTCCACCAAAGCTTGGCTTCGCCGGTGAGCTTCAGTTTTGCAAGCATAGCCTAGTTGACGGGTGCAGTACCGGCTACTTCAAAGTAATTCTCCATGGATTCAATCCGAATTTTAACATCTGCTTGGATGGATCTGCCTCTCGCGTCAAATTCAGGTGGCTTAATCTACTTGAGAAGAAACTTCTTCTCCTGGATTATAGCAGTACTTGATGTAGGAGGCAAACTGGGATTCTGTACCTGGGGTTGTGCTTGGATAAAATTTTCTTAATGTTATTACTCGTTAATCGTTATGATTTATATTTCACCTCCCTTTTAGCCATCAACCAAGCAATCTAACCACTTAACTTCTTATCAATTCTCATAAAAAAAACATACATTGATAAAAAGAAGTCTTATTGCATTATATGGGTCTAGCCCTTTCGGAGGACAACATCTCTTGGTATGTCAAAGTGGCTGATACATTTAGTTCAAGGAGAATAGTGTTGTATTACATTTATCTACGGGAACGGGATAATAGTATGGTTTTGGGTCATGGATCTTCAGGAATCGGTAAGTCATCAGAAGATTGGGGTATCCTTTTCTTTGGAACCCATTCTTTTCGTAGCGCCCCAACACTTTGATCCTGTCGGTGGGGATTACACGCGTCACTTTCTCATATACATATGAGTTTAGCTCAATCCTCCGACCTCAAATTTGTAAAGTTGAGTTTACGTGAGCCTCCACAAAAATGAACTTCACGACTTTTAGGACTTCCAACCACTTGATCCTCTTTAGGTTGGTCTGAAGGTATGCAAACCGGTGGGCAGCTATATAGTAGATTCCTGAGGCACCCATCCATCTTCGTTCCATGTACAAAGGTGATGGATTATAGATACGCTCTAGGATGTTCATCATCTCAACCCTTTGTCGATAATCTGGGGAATGCATCGCAGTCATAAGCATGAATCGGAAGACTAGGTATTTGTTCCATGCTTCGTAATTCTGCAAGACAGCATCCAAAGTAAGGAAATGTTTGGAACAACAAAATTTTCTTTACTTCTTCTTATTAATATTTATTAGAAACAAATCCTTCATTGGTTGGCTCTGATACCAACTGTAACATGTCCACCTGTTGTCTTCATGACACGTCTTAGCAGTCCATCACAAAGGATGTCTACAAAGCTCCGCCAGGCACTCCCATGGAATGTTACCGGGTTTGCGATCTTGGACTTTCCATGTGTGCCATGTAGCGGAAGTTTTCTGACCGTTCCCACTTAGGACCGACTTGAATCAGGGTTTTTCCCTAATGGTCATCTCCTAAACGGCAACTAGCGTCGAACCCCAAGTAAACTACTTTACGTAGAAACGCCAGGATTGAAGAGGATTCACGCTTCACTTGGTTCAAGGAGAATGGGAAATGAGAGGGATGCAAGGATCAACCTCTCTGCCATAAGGCATGGTCCCATTCCGTTCCCCTAAAACAGCGTAAACCGAGATTATTATAACTTAGATTCTAGGTCATCGCCCTTGCTGTTCGTGTCCTTTGTATGATCTTCTTGCTGTCCATCATGATTGAGAAAAGTTCCTGGCCAACCGGGACCGCCCATCCGTAGGACGAACCCATGGCCACATCCACCGCACTTTTCTCAGGTTGTTTTATTTATCTAATTACCTACCACATTTAGTTGGACATGCATAAAACAGCTTCCTTAATTAGTCTGTTAGGCACTAGTTCCTGCACGTAATCATAGCACTTGACATAGAAAAGCAATGTCAAACAAGTTCCTTTTCAACAGTTTATCATATTTATCTTTGGAATACATTTATAACATCCAGCCTGTAGGCTTATCCATAATCCGTTCGAAGGCTATCCAGCAATCCACAGGGATTACTAATCCAAGATTCCACCCATAGACTAGTATGCGGGCCTCGAGATCCAATCTCGAGTCATGTTGGCCTCTTGTGCAGGCATTGGAAGGCGAGGGATTTACGGCCAGAGCTCCCTCTGGCACCCAAGCATCCTCCTGCTCCAAGTAGCGCTCAACGGAGAGACCTCTCGCGGTGGGTTCGGTCCACCTTCCTGGCGTGGTTAACAACCCCCTTGGTTAGGGTCAGACAGGCAGTTGGGGTAACTGAAGCTGCCTCTCCCTTCACGCCTTCAACCTGAAGCATTTAGATATCTTTTCATCCTTTAATTCTTTGAACAAACAAAGCAAAATAGTGCTCTTAAAAACTATTACAATCATTTCCATTGGTTATTATTTTTGGCCAACTGGTAAGGAATGAATCCTTCTTTCCGAATGCATCTAGCACTCGATCTGAGATCAATTGCGACTCGGCAAGATCCCCAAGGATTTGTCTCTTAACCCTTGTATCCTTGGGTTAGGACCGTACCCATTAACCCAACTTAACCAATACCTTAAGTTCAGTTAACACAAAATATGTTGCTCCAGATTATTGATTGGTCCTTTGCTTCCAAGCAAATATCTAATCCCTGTATCTTGGTTACTTTACCCAAGAAAGGTACTATATCAGGACAATTATTCATCCTCTTGCAAGATAAACTTGTGTAAGAATGTGCCAATCTCATTTCGAGGAACTGGCCATTCCCTTGTGATCAAATCACAAGGTCATGCGAATCTGCAACTTGTTGCACAAGTGTTGCATCAAATCTATGGGACGATTTACCCATTAAATGGAGTTTTATAATCACGAAATCATGATTAGATATAACAATCCGTTCCTGATTGCATTAGGCTCATATTTTTGGTCCTAGGGTTCCAAGTTCAAACCTAGTTTTATCTTTTTAGCGAGAGATCCTTAAGGTAAAAACCCTAGATCATTTCTCACAAGTATGTCCTACTGTCCCTACATTCAATGAATGTGGCCAAGTCTTTAGGTTTAAGAGTTTCAGCTTTAGCAATAAGAGCGATTAGGTAATGTCCTCGACATGCTAACCCTAGTTAGCTCTTTGGCATATGTTGCATTGAATTAACCCTTCCTAAACGAGTACCTCTCGGTTTTAGGTGTTTAGGTTTAAACCAATTTAACTTGTCTATTCTTGAAGATAATTATGCTAACATTTTCGTAACCACATGATTCATTGTCTACGTATAAGTTGATTTACAAACCCTAACTTTTCGGGTTAAGATCAAAGCATAGGTTAAGTTATAGCATAACTCCAATTGATCATCCTATAACATGCAAACAAGATTCATGCTACTAAGCTTTAGGATTTTATGTTTAAACATGCATCATTTTTCTACTTTCTTTTTCGAATGAATTTTTCGTATGCTAAACTTACACACGCTTTTGTTGATTTGAGTTTTTAGGCCACTTCCCTAGATTTAAATCTTCTTCATGCAGCCCTGGCAATTTCCTACGGTTGCTAGCAACTTTCTTTAAGAATCATTTCGAAGAAAATATGTTCAATAATGCGATATGCGGTTTATTCCTTCCATGCCTAATCCAAGTGTACTATCATAATTCCGTTTTGTAAAGATGGGCATTAATTAATCTAATTTCATTACTTTGCAATGCATAAAAACCACTTGCTAGAAATGCATAGAAATCTTATGCTCACTTTATTTTGTTCGTTTTATCGAAAAATACTAACGATCGAATCCCTCAATTGTGAGCTATTAACCAAAGTATTTTCAATTGAAAAAACATGCACCCTCATTCCTCAAATGATCTATGCATAATTGAAATATTACAACGTTAATCAAAATTAGGAAGAAAACCTGGACTTGTGGTGAAATGTCCACATGGATGTTAGGAGACGATCCTCCTGCAGTTGTGCCTTGTGCCTTCTTGGGGGCCATTGCGAATTTGGCCTTTCCGCCTTGGACATAGATTTATGATGTTGGCCGTCTCCTTCCCATGCGAAACTCCCTTTGTGATTCCACCGTCCTTCAAAATCGAACCTTAGAAATGGAACTTATGAAATTTTCCTTCATTTCGTAGAAGCTCCCGGGGTGCAAATTGTCTACACTCCAAGGGGAAAAAGAAAATAGCTTTGTGGTACGCAAAAGGGGGAAAAGGTAGCTTAGAAATCCGGGTTATAAAGACCCCTTTGGAAAGAATTTATAAAAGTCCCTAGGAAGGGCTTTTAAGATAACGTGTGAGGGGGGGGAGGGGGGGAATCCACGGGAATTGCTAAAATGGCTATTTGTGTGGGGAGGATTTAAAGGGAACCCGAGTTAAATAGCCTTAGGGGAATGCTATGAAAGGCATTAAAACCGGCTAGGGGAGGGAACATCCTTGAGAAGGGATTTGAGGACTTGTGTGGAAACCTCACTAAAAGGGGGTTAGGTGGAATTTGCAAGGGAATGGATGGAAAAATCCCGGGGGGCAGGGGGTATAAGAACCACAATAGGGGGGCTTTGGATTCCGGGGGGTGGGGTAATTAAACCCACATGAAAATGGGTTATGAGGAAGCCCACAGAAAGGGGGGCTTCCAAGGAGGCTTTAGAAGCTTCCCCAAAGAGCTTCTAAAGCTTCTGAGGTAAATGGAGGTCTACGTGGAGGAAGAAGACGACTCCCTCAGGCGGTGTGTTGACGGGCAGATGGCGGCTTGTTGATCGACGGCTTCACCATCTCCTCTCCTCCACGGCAGTGACCGGCTTGGCCTATAGGCGACAGTTCCTCCCTCAAGGCGTTTTCATGCAGCAGTGTCCCTTACTCTCCTTCTCTTTGGCAGCATCACGATTCGCTATCCCTCCACCTTACTCCCATGGCACAGGCTTATATAGGTGAGGGGAGGGGATCCTCCCTCCCCCATGTAGCTCAATGCATGGGGTTTACTCCCCTCGGCATCTAGCAAGGATGCTCAATCATCCTTGGTATATCCCTCTCCTCCAGCACGACTGTCAGTTGGGGAAGAGAGGGATAATTCAAAAAAATTTGTCTTATTTCTAAAAAGATTATCCTTTTGGCCTCCTAAGAGGTGGTTCGTATGAAGAGCACAGGTTTTCAATAATCCATAGTCCTAAGTCTCAATTTGGCCCGTGGAGACCGTGTGAGTATCATGGGATTTAGAAATATTACACTTTGACATGGTATCAGAGCCCAATTGGTCATGGCCTACTTTCTTCTCCGCTCTTCTAACTTCTCTTTATCTTTTCCCAGCTTAGCTTGAGTTCATGACCTCATCTCCAACTCCATAGCACTTAAGCTTTAAGCTCATTCTTCTCTCATTTTCTAACTCCTACCTACTAAAGCTGAAGTTCCAAGCATCAAATCAAGGAGGGGAAGACTTAGATTTGAAAGATCTTGAAGGATTTTGAAGGTTTGAAGACTCAAGGAAGAAGCTACAAACATAGTGTATGTTGACACTCACCTAGTGCTTCTTGGCACTTGTGCTCAACTCATCTGCTATTGCTGAAATCTGTGAATTTTGGTGTTGATTTGTTATTGCTCTAGCCATCCAACATGGAAAAATACTCTCCAATTTCTCGCTTCAAAGGAGTCGGGTTTCACATGTGGCAGGATTGCATCAAGCTCATCCTAATGAAGAAGGGTCTTTGGGCCATCACCAATGGACAAGAGAAGAAGCCCTAGGATACTGCCATAGCAGCTACATGGCAAAAAGTTGATGACAAAGCATAGGCCATTATCAAATTGGAGCTAGATGATAGCTATATCCACCATGTGGATAATTGTGATACTTCACAGGATACATGGAAGAGACTTGACACCTTGTTTGGTGCACAATCCAAGTCATCAAGGTATGGTCTCTTAATTGATTTTTTTAGGCTTGAAATGAAGTCTAGCACATCACTTGCCACACATGTAAATTACATGGAAGGACTTCTAATCCAACTTGCAGGAATCAACATTAAAATGGAAAAAGATGTTTTCATTGGTGTTCTACTTAAAAATTTACCTCCTGAATATAATAATGTATCAACAACTCTAATCAATATGCCAAACCTTGAGCTTGTTGATATCTAGGCATCACTGTTAGAGGAGGAAAAGAAGCTAAAAACTAAGGAAGAACCAAGCATCTCTAGAGATGAACAAGCATTATATGTTGGCAAGAGCTACAAAGGCAAGAAGGATCAGCTCTTCTTTGACTTCTACAAAAGGACCAAACACACCAAGAAGTTTTTCCATGGTAGAATGTAACGTGTCCCCCTGTCCACTTGTAGGACACATCTTAGCAACCCATCCAAAAGGGAGTCTAGAAAGCACCACCCGGCACTCACAAGGAATATCATGGGGTTTGCGATCTAGGTCTTCCCGAGTCTACCAAGAAGCAGAAGCACCTGGCCGTTTCCACTTAGGACCGGCCTGAATCAGGTTTTTCATAATAGTCAAGTTCCTAGGAGGTAGTTAGCATCGAGCCCCAGACAAACCACTTTTCATAGAAACATCGGGGTCGAAGCGGACTTACACTACACTTGGTTCAAGGAGAATGGAAAACCAGAGGGATGCGAAGCTCGACCTCTCTGCCTGTAAGGCATAGTCCCATTCTGTTCCCCTAAAATAGCATAAATTGGGACTCTAGCTCTATTGCTTCTAGGTCATTATTACCTCACTGTCAAATCCTTTGAGAAAAGTTCCCGGCCAACCGGGACCACCCTTCCATAGAACGGACCCAAAGTCACTTCCACCGCACTTTCCTCGGGTTGCTTTAGTTATCTAATTACCTACTACATTTAGTTTGACAAGCAAAAACAAATTCCTTAATTAATCAATTAAACACTGGTTCCTTCATGCAACTTAGGCATTGACATAGAAAAAAAAAGTCAAGCAAGTTCCTTTTTCAACATTTGATCTTTATTTATCAATCTTTGGAATACATCAAATAACCAGCCCGAAGGCTATTCCAGCAATCCTCAGGGATCGCTATTCCAAGTTTCGCCCATTGACTAGTATGCGGGCCTCGAGATACCATCTCGAGTCACATCAGCCTCTTGTGCAGGATCCAGAGGCAAGGGATTTACGGCCAGAGCCTCCCCTGGAACCCAAGCGTCCTCTTGCTCCAAGTAGCACCCACGGAGAGACCTCTTGCGGCAGGTTCGGTCCACGTACATGGCCTGGCTAACAACCCCCTTGGATAGGGTCAGGCAGACAGTCGGAGGTAACTGGAACTGTCTCTCCCTCTAGGCTCTCAACATGAAGCATGAGTTGTTTTTCCTAAATTAGTTCCTTGAGCAAAGTAGTACAAACAGTGCACCTAAGTATACAATCACAAGCATTCCAGTGGTCATTTGTACAGCCAACTGCTAAGTGTGATTCCTTCTCCTCCGAATACTTCCAGCATTCGATCCTGGATCATTCGCAACTTGGCAAGATCCCAAGGGTTTCGTAAGCTAAGTTGCTTGTTTACCCTCTTTCCTTGGGTTAGGGTTGATACCCTGTTGACCCACATTGTCAATACCTTAGGTTTCCTTATATTAAGGTCAATAAATCCTGGACAACCCCATTACCCTAACTTGGTTGGTCAACTGCTTTCTTGGCAATTAGTAGCTCCCCTGGCTTGGCAAATCAGTCCCTAGGAAGAGTGATGTAGCATGATGACTACTCAACTTCTAGAAAATTAGACTTGCAATTAGAACTTTCCAAACTTGGTCTAAGGAGTAGCAATATTATTTTGTGATTTAAACACAAGATCATACGACGTTGCAGCTTGTAGCACGAGATAGGTATCAGTATCTGACTTGTGGGGGTTATATCTTTCTTCGTACGGTATTTCTTGATCAAGATTACCTTTGATCAAGATATAGGATTTGGGAGTCCTATTGACCCAATCCAAAACCCTAACCCTACTAGACTTGATAAATCTGCTGGCCCTAAGGTCCCTAAATTCCTTGCAGAGGGCTAGCATTTGGTCAACTGATCCTTAGGGAGAGAACCCAAGATTATTCTTACACAGCTGATTAGATAATCCTAACATTTTCTCTACGATTGGAAATATTAAATCGGCATCCTAAGTGCGATACTAGGAAGAATTTTAACATAACTTAACCTAACCTAGCATATTGAGGTGTTTGTCGTATGCTAACTATTCACGCCTTTATGAATCTCATGAGAGTTACACAATTACATGCGATCTACCTAATTGATCTAGTTGTCTTACGATTAAAGGTGATCTTTCCCTTGGAGATATAAATGCTTTCCTCTAAACTTGCAAGCACTTTCCCTAAATGATGTGGGTAATTGCAAGATGCCTGAGACGTATCATTCCATGCAAATATGCGATTTCAAAACCATAGACCTTTTTCCTTTATGCAACTATAGGATCTATAGTAACCTTTCTTTTCCTTGCCTTATGTGACATTGATTGACATTTAGAGCTACTCTTATAAACCCTACACTTTATGCATCGAATTCAAGCTTTTAGTATTTTAATGAAGATGCATCCCTTCCCAATTTCGAACTTTAATAAAAGTACTCTATGCATGGATGCACCATTCTTTCATGACCAGATGCCAATGACTACATCATTGATTTAATCCTTCTTTTATCGCCTATCTCAACCTAAAAATGTAGCTATCAAAGCATGAAAATTGCATAAAATATGTTTCATTGTCAAGTTCCTGCAACTATTTAGACATCATTTAATGACCATTTACGATTATCTTACAACCAGGAAATTATTACATAAGTGCATTATGTGTTATATGCCCTGTCCTTGGCATGATGCAACAAGGATGCCTTTGCACAATTTCATCTTTTAACTTATGGATCATACGTTAAAAAATGCAACTACCCTTGACCATGGAAGTGCAAGCAAATGTAAGTACTGGACATGCAACTAAACTTTGTAAATCGAACAAGTATATATAGATTTTCCAATGCATTTTAAGCTTCCCTACGAGAATTAAAACATGCTTAATGCATCCTTTCCATGCCGGGATTAATTTTTGGAACCTGGGCATTCAATATCAGGGCGTTGTCCACTCTCGTACTTTGGGTGGAAGCTCCCACGTGTGCTCCTCTCGACTTTTGCTTAAGAGCCATTGACACAGTAGATTTCGACTCAGTGAACTCCCCCTTGGATCTCTTACGCGTTTCGAAGTCACTCTGGCCGAGATCTCCTCTTCTGCATAGGACTTTGGCCTTGCAAGGCACGATTTTAAAAAAACCCGGGAGGCACGGGTGAACTTTGTCTAGAGAAGCTTCAATAGAAGCTTCTCAAGATTCTGGAAACAGGAAGATGACGTGAGATGGAGAAGATGATGAGGGTGATGATGAAAATGATGATGGCGACGAGGGCGGCAGCAGCTTGCGATGACGACGGCAATAGACAGGTAGCTATGGGCAGCTCCTCACGGCGGGTAGCATGATCAATCCCCTCCCCCCCCCCCCCCCAAGCTCATTGAGGGGGTTTATATGGGGTGAAGGGGGGAGGGTGGCCACACAAGTGGCAAGGTGCATGCCCTCCTCCTCATGCACCTCCACGAGTTCCAACACATACTCCCTCTCCTCGCCATGCAATGGGTGAAGAGCAGGGAGTTTAAAAAAATTTGCAATTAATTCATTGTATTTTTTGTCCCTTGAAGGGAGGGTTCCGGCAGTGGGTTACGGGTTTGGAGCCATGGTTTCCTAGGCAAAACGCGGGGCTGGTTTTTTTTAGTGCATAGAGATGGAGCACTTCGCCCAAGGTTTTTCTATTATGGGAGATTACTTTGAACCGCTTTTGCATGAGATCTAGAGTCGTTAATATTTCATTGTAGAAATATTACATTCTCTCCTTCTTAGAGGAATCGAGATGTCCTCATCTCGAGAAGATTTGGGGGTATTGTTGGTTGAGAGTACTTT
Organism: Lygodium microphyllum; assembly: GCF_053477565.2. NCBI lineage: Eukaryota > Viridiplantae > Streptophyta > Polypodiopsida > Schizaeales > Lygodiaceae > Lygodium > Lygodium microphyllum. The sequence continues at coordinate 60,932,871 of NC_141138.1, forward strand.
CATCCATCCAAGTGGCATCCTCTTCGGGGTAATCTTTCCACTGGATTAGGTATTCTCTCAAGGTCCTGGATCTCAAATGCCTCTCCCTAACATCTAAGATTCTGTTAGGCCCTAGCTCAAGGACTCCTTGGCTCGGCATTACAACTTGTTGATCATCAAGCACATGACTAGGGTTAGGCACATACCTTTTCAATAGACTGATATGGAATACATTATGAACTTTTAGGTTTTTAGGGAGTTTTAGTCTATAAGCATTAGGCCCTAGGCACTTGAGAATCTTGTAGGGTCCACAATACCTTGGACTTATCTTTTTGTATTCACCCAATGGATAGGGAACTCTTCTTTGGAGGTACGCGAATGAAGACCATATCACCTTCAACGAAGGATCTGTCTTGATGTTTCAAGTGTGCATAGGCCTTATGTCTGTCCTTGGAGGCTTGGATGTCCTATCTTATTGATTTAATTTGGTCATCGAAGTCTTCCAGCATTTGCTTTGAAGCTTCAACCCTCAAGGTTGGATCTGAAAAGCTTAAAGGACTACGACAATCGTGCCCATACAATGCTTGAAAAGGGGATATTTGAATGCTTTATTGGTAAGAAGCATTGTAGGCAAACTCAACCAGTGGCAAATATTGAATCCACTTTTTGGGTTCGCGGCAACAATGTGCCCTAAGCATATCCTCAATGACTTGGTTGGCTCGTTCTGTTTGACCATCAGTTTGGGGATGATAAGCTGTACTGAAACAGAGTTGAGTCCCAATGGCCTCGAAGATAGCCCTCCAAAAGTGTGAGGTAAAGAGGGAGTCACGATCACTAATGATTCTTCTAAGCAACCCATGCAGTTTGAATATTTCCTTGATGAATAACCTTGCGATGTCTGAGGCTTTATAGTTTGTCTTAATAGGGATAAGATGTGCAACCTTGGTGAGAATATCCACCACGACCATAATGGATTTGTATCTCATTTGGGGAATGTCAAGTGGTTGCAATTTCCCTGACATTTTGACATGTTTGGCCTTAATGCGTTGACAAGATAAACATTCCGTGACATATTTGAGAACGTCACCTTTGAGCCTATCCCAATAATAGCTCTTCGTGACTGCATTAAGGGTCTTGGCATACCCAGGATGTCCTAAGAAAGGGGAGTCATGGGCTTCCCAAAGTATCTTCTGCTTGAGTGACTGGCTTGTCGGGATAAATAATCTCGTCCTATACTAGACAAGTCCACTATTGATAGAGAATTCTTGATACTTTGTTTGTAGCTTTGGGTCTTGATCTTTGATGGGGATCTCTCTTAGCAATTTCTGATAGGTTGGGTCATGACATGCCTCTTCTCTAGCTAGCTCAAGAATTGGGTTGCTTGGCATGGAGACCTTTGTGGGTAGAGATATTGTTGTTGATGGATCTTGCAAAATCAGAGAATTTAGAAATGCCTTGTGACTGAGTGCATTGACAACTACATTCTCCTTTCCAGGCCGGTATTTGATTTCAAAATCATATTCTTCCAGCACTTCAATCCATCGATGTTGCCTCATATTGAGCTCATTCTGGGTGAAAATCCATTTAATACTTTTGTGGTCCATCACTAAGGTGAATTTGTTACCCAGCAAGTAGTGTCTCCAAAGTTTGAGAGCATGGATGACAACCAATAGCTCCAGATCGTGGGTAGCATAGTTCCTTTCATGGCTCTTCAATTTCCTTGAAGAGTATCCTACAGGATAACCTTCTTGCATGAACACACATCCTAAGGAAAGTGCACTAGCATCAGTTATAACTTCAAACTCCTTACTAAGATCAAGAAGTTTCAGGATGGGTGTTGATACCAAGCTTTGCTTTAGTTTGTCAAAGCTAGTCTGTTCAGCAGGGTGACCATACAATTGATACCTGCTTCTTTAGTATGTCAGTCAAAGGCACTGCAATCAAAGCATAGTTCTTGATAAAGGCCCTGTACCATCCTGTCAATCCAAGAAAACTACGTATTTCTTTAACAGAAGTTGGTGTTGGCCATTCCAGAACGTCTCTGACTTTGGTTGGATCCACTGAAATTCCTTCCGCTGATACAATGAATCCCAGATATTCAATCTGTCGCTTGAAAAATGCACACTTCTTCTTCTTGGCATAAAGCTTGTGTGCTCTCATTGTTTCAAGAATAATGCAAAGCTGGGGTTCATGATCTATTTCCTGCTTGGAGTAGACTAGGGTATCATCAAAGAAGACGAGTACGAAGTCATCAAGATAGGAGCATTTGTCAATACGAATGACATGACTAGGAATTCAAAGTGTCCATACCTTATGCTGAATGCCGTCTTTGAGATATCTTCTTCCTTGATCCTTATCTAATAATATCCAGACCTGAGATCTATCTTAGAGAAGATCTTCACACCTTGAAGACGATCAAGAAGTTCATCTATTCTTGGAATGGGGTATTTGTTTTTAATGGTTGATTGATTCAACCCTTTGTAGTCAATGCATAGCCGAAGCATTCCATCTTTGTTCTTCTGGAACAGCACTGGAGCTTCCCATGGCAAACTGCTAGGACGAATGTAGCCTTGGTCTAATAGTTTCTTGATTTTCTCCTTCAACTCAATTGCTTCCGTGATGGACATCCTATATGGTCTCTTTTCGATTGGTGCAGCTCCTGGCGCCAGCTTGATTTCGTGATCGAATTCCCTTTGAGGAGGAAGTTCCGTCAGCTCTTCAGGAAATACATCTGCATATTCCTTTAACCATGAAGGTTCTTCCCTAGATTTGTGATTCTTATCTAGCTTATTTAGTTTAATCAAATAGACAGGTAGGCCCTTCCTAACTCCTTTTATGATCCGTGTTGCTTTTGCTTGCTGAATTTTTTGGCTTACCAGCCTCTCCTTGAGTTGTAACTAGTTCCCCTTAAGAATTTTGAAAGGAGACTTGTCCTTTTCCACAGTGAATGTGAGCATCATTGGGTATTAGCCAATCCATTCCGAGCAAACATTTAGCAGTTTGCCTGGTACAAGAGACCTCACGACCATTTGCTAATTCCACAAGTAAGGTAGGTGCATCTTTTGTGGCTATTCCTAATCTTTTTGCACAGACTGGTGAAATGAAGGAATGTGTACTACCACAATCAATCAAGGTTTTGAAGCTTTTACCTTGATAATCCGATGGAGTTTGAGTCACCGAGAATTGGCAATTTGGGCCTTTCTTGTGAAGAGCGGAATGAACCGTTGCCCTCTCAATGTCAGCTTCCATGGATAGATCTTCTTCATCACCCAGCGCCTTGTTGGCAACACTGGAGGTTCTCCCTCTGGCCTTGACAGTGGCTCCTTGGCCATGGGCGGCTCCTTGGAATGGCCCTTGACATTGTCCTCTACTAAGCTTGGGACACTGCCTTTTAAAATGACCAGGCTCATTGCAATGGAAGCAACGGAGATTGCGGCCATTACCTTGGGTAGGAACGAAGTTGTTGACAGTGTTCACCCTAGCTTTCTTCCTTTGTCCTTGGTTTTGGCCCTATGCTCTCTTGGCCTGAGACCTAAGCATTCCCTTGTTCTGATCCCTGTAAGACCAAGTCATGTTATTCCTTGGCTTGGTCTGCACCTCCTGTATTATCGATCTAGCTCGAATGAGCACGTCTTGTAGATCCGTTGGACACATTGATTCTGAGCGGGTGTTTATGGGTGGATTTAACCCAGCACAAAACTTTGATACCTGTTTTGTCTTATCCATTTGTGGCACGTACTTTAAGAGAGAGATGAACTTTGAATAATATGCATCTAGGGATAGTCCAAGCTACTTTAATTCATAGAATTCGTTCATCTTCTATGTGCAGTAGGCAGGTGGCAGATATCTCCCTCACACAGCTTTTTTAAGCTTCTCCCAAGTAAATGACCCTTCCGATATCCCTTAGTCTCTACACAATTGTTTCCACCAAAGTCTTGCTTCGCCGGTAAGCTTCAGTTTGGTGAGCATTGCTTGGTTAGCGGGTGGAGTTCCTACTAACTCAAAATAATCTTCCATGGATTTGATCCAGACCTCGATGTGAGTTTGGATGGTCCTTCCCTTACCATCGAATTCAGGAGGCTTGATTTGTTTGAGAAGGAACTTCTTCTCTTGAATTATAGCCATACTTAGTGTAGGGGTTGAACTAAGAATCTTCACTTGAGGTTGCGCCTGGGCAATAAGATTCTTTACGCTAATAACTTGCTAAACGTTTCTCACATTACATTAATATATCTAGTTCAGCTTTTAGTCAAGTGACCTAATCACTTAACTCCTTTACCAACGCTTACAGCCATGGCAGACAGTGATAAGAAATCTTATTTATTCATGTGGGCATAGTCCTTTTTAGTACATTTATTTTGGGAAGATAGAACAAGCTAATACATCAGATTGGGAAAAATAGGATTGTGTTACATTCAGCCACGGGAACTGAGTAATAATATGGAGTGGAGTCATGGATTTTTAGGAATCGATAGGTCATAAAAAGCTTGGGGTATCCTTTCCTTTACCCATTCTTCTCATAACGTCCTAGCACCTTGATTCTGTCGGCAAGGATTATTCGAGTCACTTCCTCGTACACATACTTGTTTTGCTTGACCTTCCGACCATCGACATGTAGGGTTGTGTTTGTGTGAGCCTCGACAAAGATGAACACCTTCATGATCTTTAAATCCTCCATCCACTTGATTCTCTTCAAGTTGGTCTGAAGGTACATGAGTCGGTGGGCCGCTATGTAATAAATTCCTGATTCACCCATCCATCTCCGTTCCGCATACAGGGGTGAAGGATTGTAGATGCGGTCTAGAATATTCATCATGCCTAGCCTCCGTCGATAATCCGAAGAACGCATTGCAGTCATAAATATAACCTGGAACACCAAGAATTTGTTCCATGCTTCGCAACTCTGTAGGCTAGCATCCATAAGTAAATAATGAAATTTTCTTAATGGCAACATTGCTCTACCTCCCCTCATTAAGTTCCCTTGTAAATATTAGATCCCGTTGGTTCACTCCAACTCTAACATGTCCCCTTGTCCACTTGTAGGACACATCTTAGTAGCCCATCGGGAAGGGAGTCTAGAAAGCGCCGCCCGGCACTCACAAGGAATGTCACAGGGTTTGCGATCTAGGTCTTCCCGAGTCTACCATGAAGTGGAAGCACCTGGCCGTTTCCACTTAGGACCGACCTGAATCAGGTTTTTCCTAATAGTCAAGTTCCTAGGAGGTAGTTAGCGTCGATCCCAGACAAATCACTTTGCACAGAAACATCGGGGTTGAAGCGGATTTATACTGCACTTGGTTCAAGGAGAATGGAAAACGAGAGGGATGCGAAGCTCAACCTCTTTGCCCGTAAGGCATAGTCCCATTCCCTTTCCCTAAAACAACATAAATCGGGACTCTAGCTCCATTGCATCTAGGTCATTGTTACCTCGCTTTTAAATCCTTTGAGAAAAGTTCCCGGCCAACCGGGACCACCCTTCCATAGGACGGACCTAGAGTCACTTCCACCGCACTTTCTTCGGGTTGCATTAGTTATCTAATTATCTACCACATTTAATTTGACAAGCTAAAATAGCTTCCTTAATTAATCAATTAAACACTAGTTTCTTCACGTAACTTAGGCACTGACACAGAAAAACAATGTCAAGCAAGTTTCTTTTTCAACATTTGATCTTTATTTATCAGTCTTTGGAATACATCAAATAACCAGCTCGAAGGCTATTCCAACAATCCTCAGGGAGCGCTATTCCAAGTTCCGCCCGTTGACTAGTATGCGGGCCTCGAAATCCCATCTCGAGTCACGTCGGCCTCTTGTGCAGAATTCGGAGGCAAGGGATTTACAGCCAGAGCCTCCCCTGGCACCCAAGCATCCTCCTGCTCCAAGTAGCACCCACGGAGAGGCCTCTCGCGGCGGGTTTGGTCCATGTACCTAGCACGGCTAACAAACCCCTTGGATAGGGTCAGGTAGACAGTCAGAGGTAACTAAAACTGCCTCTCCCTCCAGGCTCTCAACCCAAAGCATTAGTTGTTTTTCTTGAATTAGTTCCTTGAGCAAAGTAGTACAAACAGTACACCTAAGTGTACAATCACAAGCATTCCAGTGGTCATTTGTATGGCCAACTGCTAAGGTGTGATTCCTTCTCCTCGAATACTTCCAACATTCGATCTTGGATCATTCACGACTTGGCAAGATCCCAAGGGTTTCGTAAGATGAGTTGCTTGTTTACCCTCTTTCCTTGGGTTAGGGTTTATACCTTGTTGACACAAATTGTCAATACCTTAGGCTTCCTTATATTAAGGTCAATAAATCCTGGACAACCTCGTTGCCCTAACTTGGTTGGTCAACTGCTTTCTTGGCAATTCGTAACTCCCCTAGCTTGGCAAATCAGTCCCTAGGAAGAGTGATGTACCAAGATGATTACTCAACTTCTAAAAAAGTAGACTTGCAATTAGAACTCGCCAAACTTGGTCTAAGGAGTAGCAATACTATTTTGTGATTTAAACACAAGATCATACGACGTTGCAGCTTGTAGCACAAGATAGGTGTCAGTATCTTACTTGTGGGGGTTATATCTTTCTTCGTACGGTATTTCTTGATCAAGAATACCTTTGATCAAGATATAGGGTTTGGGAGTCCTATTGATCCAATCCAAAACCCTAACCCTACTAGACTTGACAAATGTTTTGACCCTAGGGTCCCTAAATTCCTTGCGAAGGGCTAGCATTTGGTCAACTGATCCTTAGGGAGAGAACCCAAGATTATTCTTGCATAGTGGATTAGATAATCCTAATATTTTTTCTACAATTGGAAATATTAAATATGCATCCTAAGTGCGACACTAGGTAGAATTTTAACATAACTTAACCTAACCTAGCATATTGAGATGTTTGTCGTACGCTAACTATTCACGCCTTTATGAATCTCATGAGAGTTACACAATTACATGCGATCTACCTAATTGATCTAATTGTCTTACGATTAAAGTTGATCTTTCCCTTGGAGATGCAAATTCTTTCCTCTAAACTTGCAAGCACTTTCCCTAAAAGATGTGGATAACTATAGACCTTTTTCCTTTATGCAACTATAGGATCTATAGTGACCTTTCTTTTCCTTACCTTATGCGACATTGATTGACATTCAGAGCTACTCTGATAAACCCTACGCTTTATGCATTTAATTCAAGCTTTTAGTATTTTAATGAAGATGCATCCCTTTCCAATTTCGAACTTTAATAAAAGAACTCTATGCATGGATGCACCATTCTTTCATGAGACCAGATGCCAATGAATACATCATTGATTTAATCCTTCTTTTATCACCTATCTCAAGCTAAAAATGTAGCTATCAAAGCATGAAAATTGCATAAAATATGTTTCATTGTCAAGTTCGTACAACTATTTATACATCATTTAATTACCGTTTACGATTATCTTACAACCAGGAAATTATTACATAAGTGCATCATGTGTTATATGCCCCGTCCTTGGTGTGATGCAACAAGGACGCCTTCGCACAATTTCATCTTTTAACTTATGCATCATATGTTCAAAAATGCAACTACCCTTGACCACACAAGTGCAAGAAAATGCAAGCACTCAACATGCAACTAAACTTTGTAAATTGAACAAGTATATATAGATTTTCCAATGTATTTTAAGCTTCCCTACGAGAATTAAAACATGCTTAATGCATCCTTCCCATGCGGGGATTAATTTTCAGAACCTGGGCATTCAATATCAGAGCGTTGTCCACTCTCATACTTTGGGTGGAAGCTCCCGCGTGCGCTCCTCTTGACTTTTGCTTAGGAGCCATTGAAGGAGTAGATTTCGACTCAGCCAACTCCCCCTTGGCTCTCTTATGCGTTTCGAAGTCACTCTACCCGAGATCTCCTCTTTCGCATAGTAATTGGGCCTTGCAAGGCATGGTTTAAAAAAAAAACGGGAGGCACGGGTGAACTTGGTCTAGAGAAGCTTCAATAGAAGTTTCTCAAGCTTCTGGAAACAGGGAGATGACGTGAGATGGAGAAGATGATGAGGATGACGATGATGAAGATGACGATGAGGGTGATGATGATGATGATGATGATGATGATGATGATGGCGACAAGGGCGGCAGCAGCCTGCGACGATGGTGGCAGTAGACTGGGCAGTGGCGGGCAACTCCTCACAGCGTGCAACACGATCAATCCCCCCCCCCAAGCTCATTGAGGGGGTTTATATGGGGTGAAGGGGGGAGGATGGCCACATAAGTGGCATGGTGCATGCCCTCCTCCTCATGCCCCTCCACGAGTTCCAACACATACTCCCTCTCCCCGCCATGCAACGGGTGAAGAGGAGGGAGTTTTAAAAAAATTACAATTAATTCATTCTCTTTTTTGTCCCTTGAAGGGAGGGTTCCCGCGGTGGGTTACGGTTTTGGAGCCATGGTTTCCTAGGCACAACGCGGGGCTAGTGTTTGTTAGTGCACGGGGATGGAGCACTTAGCCCAAGGTTTTTCTGTTGTAGGAGATTACTTTGAACCACTTTTGCGCAAGATCTAGAGTCGTTAATATTTCATTGTAGAAATATTACATAGAAAGAGGTTCCAAAATCTTATCTAGTTGTTGTTAAATAAGAAGAAGAAAATGGAGCAAAAGAAGAAGAAGAAGAAGAAGATCACCAGGAGAAGGACAAACCTCATCAGTCCTTCTATTCAAATAGACTCTTTTAGCCTTGTATTGCCTAGCCCTAATGCTCGAGACATAAACTTGTAAACTCCTCATGTAGCTTTTTGCTACAACCTCAGTACACTTTGTGAGGCCCCTGCTACAGCCTCTGGATGTCCATCATGTTTGTGGTACCCACATATAGCCTTTTTTGCGACAGCCTCTGGTGTTTTGCCATTTCTATGTTGTGCCCACACTTTGTAGGTGTTGTTTTCACTAAAGCCTCTACACACTTTGTACTTCTGGTTGTGATTGAGGAGGGGTGTTGAGATGTTTGCAATCACACCCACTTCAGCCTCTTTGTAAGGAGCAGTGAGGGCTCATGACTAGAACCCCATATGCATAGTAGGAGAAGTGCTACCATTTAGTTTCCTATAAAGCATCATACTTGCACTCTTTTATAATGCAATGATAGTACTCTTTTCTTTCCAGTAAAGTGTTTGTGTCATTGTCGACACACAAGATTGTGTTTATGAGTCCAAGTATCAATCTTGGAACCTAATTCACTTATGTGATAGTTGGTCTTGTTAGTGTCTATGTCTTCATGAGTTTGGTCTTCATCTTTCAACCTCCATAGCTTCCACATTGCCATGTCCTAGATCCATGTTTTGACATTATGAACCTGATGTCAAATCCATCGTAAGATGGGAGATACATGAGGATAGGGTTCAAGTAATGTTATTTAGTATAGTTGATGTTGAATATGAATATGACTTTGCAAGCACAACAATAGCAACAATGGATGCATGCTTTACAAAATTAAAGTCTCTATTGATTAAGGATTTGTGGGCTATAGAGAAGAATATGAAATTGTTTAATGCTAGAGTATATTAACCTATTTTCATTTATATGCACTAAAGATGGAATTCTATGGGGTGGCTCACTTTACATGTAGCCAATATTTAATGTGTATCACTATGAAGGAATAAAAGGCATGGATTATGGAATTGTATTTGTAGGATGCTAATTGGCTTGTGTTTAAGAAGGTGTTAAGGAAAGAGGCATACATAGAATATTCCAATTTGGTTACTTGTAGAACATTTTAAGAGTCGGTCATGAAGCCAAATAAAGGACTTGTAGCTATAGAATTTTACAAGAGTTTAAAAGTTGATTTGAGTAGTTGAATATTATAGAGCAATAAGCTATTGAGTCCTAGAAAATCGAGATGTTTTACAAATAGCAAATCTTTATTTATGACAGAAGTTGGATAATTTGTGGGAAGATCAATCTATTGAAAGGGATATTAAATAGAATGGAAACATGTCAAAGATGTTGTAAATGCACCTGTCACGAAGCACACAAGAAGTGAAAGATTACATGTTGGGGCTTTGCCTATTGCTTTTAGCAAGACCATTGAAACTATAGTTAAGCCACTTGTATCTATGGTTGTTTCAAAATATGAGCCTATTGTTGTGATAGTAAAAGAGGATGTTGTGGATGAGCTGGTGAAGGGAATGTGTGATTTATAACTAAAGGTTACATAGCTAGATGAGAAAGGGTAGGTAATAGCCCCTAAGCCTCTATGTGAGGGCTTTGTGCATATATCTATGATACAGCAACCCTCACAACTGACCATGATTTGTATTGTGGTGCACTAGAAAGCCATATTACATTTTGGAAGGATGGTAAAATCCATGCATAAGAGACATGTTTACCTCTTTCTTTGAAATTTGGGAAGAGCACATGCAAAAAAATGGTTGCTTGGAATGCATATTACTAGTTGATGCTATTAGCTTCGATTTGTAGATAGAGAAACCACCAAAACAAGGGTTATCTTTTTCCTACATGTGGAAATATGGTCCCATGAAATATATGTAGCTTAGAAGAGAAACGTTCCAAATAATGAATTGACTCAAGCAAGAAAACGCATTTGTGGCATGAATGGTTGGGACTCACCAATTGACTCTTACTCAATGTATGGGTACTTGGCTAAGGTGCATAATACAGACATGATTGTGGAAGAAAAGAGAAAGAGAGATGAAGATATTGTAGGGACATTAAAGAAAGTGACACAAGTAAGCTTAGAGTAGCCAAATGCTTCAAATCAGCTTACAAGAATAAGATCTTGCTTAATCAGTTGTTCAAGATACACCTAGTACACTCTCCTCAATTGTGAGTGTGTACTTTAGGCTGTTTATATAGCCTCTGGAGAAGTTAGGGTTAGGGTTTCCCCTTACTCCCCTATCCTCTAGTCCATTTACACCTAGCTACCCTTATCCTCTCCAGTATAAGGAGAGTTCCCATGCTTACTTCTCAACACCCCCCCTCAATTCCAGGTGGCATTGGATAAAGCATGATAGGTTATAAGACTCAAAAGAATCAGTCATCTATAGATTGGGAAGCAAAATTGGCCTCCAATTCCTTAGGTACTTCTAGAACACTGGGACACTTGCTGGTGATATGCCCAGTCTTTTTGCATTTATTGCACTTCATTTTGTCATGATATTTCTTCCAGCTTTTTTGTGACACAATGAGCACTTAGTAGAAGTTGTATGGACTAACACTTGCTCAAGGGAAGTAAATGATGAAGTCCAGGCATGGTTTCTCTTCTCTTCATCCAGGCATGAGTGGATGGTACTTGCCAAGGTTGGGTGTTCGTGATATTAGTTAGGGTAGTCACAAGGGTTGGAAAAACCTTCATCACAAACTTTAGAAGGAGGAAAATGGCATCTTCATCATGAATTGGTGCTTGAACTAAGGCCAGATGTGCCATAAGCCCCTTCATATGTGAAATAAACTTGCTTGGATCTTCTCCCTGTTTATACTCCAAGCTAAAAAACTCAATCTTTAGAAAGATCTTGGAGTTCTTCCCTGTAGCATTGTAGAGCCTTTCAAGTTCATCCCACTTCTCCTTGGCAATGGAGAGTTGGTCAATATGATGAATTAAAGATTCATCCAAATGAAACATGATGATGTCCTAAGCCCTTTCATCATCTTCTACATCAAGAGGACTAGATGGGTCAATAACTTTGGTCCCATTTATGAAGGGCCAATAGCCTTGTTCCATCATTTTATATTTTACCAAGACTTGCCAAGGATGGAAATCTCTTCCATTAAACTTGTGAATTTGAGGCCATACATTTGCGTAGGCCATGGCCATTATCGGAAGGTCTTACCTATTGCCTTGAGCAATGGCATTGTCTAGTCCTTTACAGGTTGCCAAGTACAAACCAAATAGTAGAACTGATAGCCCTACAAATGATAACCAACTTTAAAGCTCTAGAGATGAAAAAGGTTGGAAATCATACATATGTAATATCTCAAGATAGGATTTTGGAGGTCCTGTTCTTCGAACAACCCTTGATTTAAGCTTTATGTTTTCCTAGGTTTCAATGAGGTGAGCTTTGATTGGACATCAAGCTCCTCTTGATAATGTGGTCTATTAAAGGAGTTCTTGGTGGAGCACAGCTTATCAATCAACTCTATGCTATGGGATGAATCAGAGGAGAGCATAATAACACTCATTTATCTAATTTACCAGTAGCAAACAATAAGGAGCATCAATTGAATACATTAGTAGTGATGAGAAGCACTCTTACCAACATCCATTCTAGTACTCATAATGTGGGTTAATCTTTGCAAGCTTAATATTGTCCATGGAATGAGAAGCAGTCTGCATTTAAGTCCACATGGCCGTAACAAATCTTGATAAGTGTTTTTTAGTGATTAAAATCATTGTTGATAATGCCTAGTTTGAGAAAAAATGAAAATGAGTGAGCTTGAAGCTCCTTGGCTATGGCTACCAAAAATCCACAGTTAGGTTTTGGCTCATAGAAACCAGCACATGAGGGATTTCTCCGAACCCTCTTAGAGGGAGATGTCCCACTAGGAGGGGTTTTGAAAGCCCTATGGTGGCCGCCTCAATCGTGCCCTCTACTAGTCGTGATCCAGCTTGAATCAAGCCGCCTGCAAATCTACACCAATTTTTTTCATTTTTAGCAATGTCGTCATGTTGCGTGGACAATGTGGGGGTTTGTGGTGTTGGCCTGCTGCGCCTTGATTTGGGGTAGAGTTCCTTAGAAGAACCCTTGAGCTGAAACCTCTGCCTTTGTTCTCCCCAAGTCCTCCATTAGAGGTGGATCTGGTTGTGGATATGGTGGTCAAGAGGTAAGAGGTAGAAAATGGAGGCTCATGTGCACTTAATGATGTAGGGAAGCTGAGGGAAGATGAAGGATTAGAGATGGCTATGATACCATGTTGCAAATCAGAGTTGGAAGCATGAGAGAGTGTGCACAAGAGGGAGAGAGAGAGCTCAAGTACAAGAATAAGATCTTTCTTAGTCAGTTATTCAAGGTACAACTTGTACACTCTCCTCAACTATGATTATGTACTTTAGGTTGTTTATATAGCCTCTGGAGAAGTTAGGGTTAGGGTTTCCCTATGCTCCCCTGTCCTCTAGTCCATTTACACCTAGCTACCCTTATCCTCTCCAGTATAAGGAGAGTTCCCATGCTTACTTCTTAACAAAGTAGTAGCCAAGTATTGGGGTTTTGCTATGGAATGATCAATCCTTTAGTATGGATTATGTAGCAGTGCTAGAAGCTATTACACATTGCATATGAATCATGTATGGGTCATCCATTTATGGTCTCTTGAATGCTATATTGACAAATCCCATTCTTCAAAGAAGAGAAGAGTTGTAGGTATTTGTTGATAGTAAGGGATATTGAGGTCTATTACAACACCATAGGGAATTAGTCAAACTTGATTGCTATTGTCAAAGATCTTTGGTAAGATTTGAGTCATTACATTCCCATTTTGGATCCCAAAAATACCCAAGTTACTCTATCAGTTCTCTACAAGAATGCCCAATTCTTTGAGGTGAAATATAGGGATTTACACGTCTAAACAAGCTCCTTTCAAGTCAAAGCATGGTGTCGTTTTCATTGTGGACAGATTTAGTATATCTGCTATATAGAAATTGATAGTTGCATTATAACAAAAAATTGATGCTTGTAGGTTGAAGAGTACATCATAAACTTTGATGTAGTCCATAAAATATTTCATTTGGACAAGTACTTCTCAAGTTAGAGGCAAATCAATAACTGCAAGGTACTATGGAAAACCCTTATACAATGCCCAATCAAGACACCAATTTTTATGGAAGATATGAGGCATATGAACAATAGATCTATGGAAGATACAATCAGACCTATGGAAGTTGTAGTGAAGGATAGTTCTAAAAGCATGCCATGGCAAGCCTTTTCAAGGACACTTTACAGGAGAAGTGACAACAAGAAAGACCTCGCTTGTAGGTTATTGGTGGCTTATACTATAGAAAGATGCCTATGAGTACTGCAAACATTGTGATGCTTTTTTGTTAGTGGAAGGAAAAGCCTACCAAAACTAGTGCTGTGCCGCTATAACCCGTCCTTCCCCTAGAGCCATTTGAGAAGTGGGGCATTGACTTCGTCAACCCCATCAATCCACCAACCAAATGAAAGAAGAGCAGTTGGATTTTGGTTTGTACAGAGACTATATAACAAAGTGGTCTGAAGACAAAGCTCTCAAATGAGATGACGGCAACAATGTGGCAACAACCATATATTGAAATTCATGGGTTAAATGCATGTAAGTGGATCATACCATACAAATGTATAGACATCTTTGTAGTCCAAATATTCAAGAACTTGGGATAAATTTCATGCTAGGTATGAGGAAAACAAAAAGAGGCTATTCGAGGACATGATGAGCTAGACACAAGCTCCATCCTTCTATGGGAAAAGGCAATCACATGTTGATTAGTCACACTATGGTAATCTTCAATATCATGGTCATAGTCATTCTCATGACTTTATAGGGAAAAATCTAGGCCAACATTAAGGATATAATCGTGGACATTCTTATGTTACTATATGGACCAACATTGTGGATATTATTATGACCAATCTAATGATGATGATGGGTAAGATCCTTATGCAAATCCCTATGCTATGCAAGGTCATCATTATGACTCCTATGGATAGCCCTATGTAAGGGATGCTTATGCTAGTTCTTTGGGGAGTGTTACCATTATCTACAATATGGGTAGCATGCTATCATCAACTCACTCAATTTGTGCATGTGGCTGAAGATCTCTATTAGTTGTTAAGAAAAGGATAGGGGAAAAAAGTGGGGTGAAAAACTCACTAAAGTATGAAAATTTTAAAGAGGCTATCGAAGTCAACAATGACATTGAGGAAGGTTGATTACTCAAAGGAGAAGCTATGATCATCACAATGGATACAAGCCCAATTGGTATTAGGTTGGCAATTGGATAGGATGATGATGTGGGGTAGAGATATGCTATCAAATTTGGTGCATAGATCTTCAATGAAAGACAATGAAGATACCAATAAGTGAAGAGAGAGATTTTTTTAGTGTTGTAAAAATCCTCAAATGCAATACATAGTAGTTTATAGGTGCTTTTGTGGTCATTGAAATAGTCTACTTGCCATTGTTGGGCATGATTGCAAGTTATGCAACACCAAATGTTACCACATTAAGGTGGATAGCTTATATTAAGTCACTAAACCTTGAATTATAGCACATTGTAGGGAGGAATAATCCAATTGTAGATATATTATCTAGGGCATGCTTTGAGGATGAAGATGGGATGATGGATACTGAAGAAGAGAATGAGTTTCTTACTTAAAATTATTATACTAGTGTTAAGAGATAGGCATATAAACCCTATGTATTCATGGGTGGATAAGGGTAGATGAGGGTGAATGGACTAGAGGGCAAGGAAAAACCCTAATCCTACCATCCAACATCTATTTAGATAGCATATAGGTCACTCTCAAATGTAGAGAGAGTGTACCAATTGTACTTATTAAGCAAGATCTTCTTCTTGTACTTGAGCTCTCTCTCCCTCTTGTGCGCACCTTCTCATTCTGTCACTCTAATATTGCAACATGGTATCAGAGCCATATTTGATCCAGTGAACTTCCCACAAGCATGTCTTGGCTTAAGTGCACAAGAGACCTTCATTTCTTCAACCTATCCTTTTTTTCACAATAGCCAATTCAAACCTACCTCCATTATTGAAGAAGGTGGTGTGACTAAAGGAATACATATTTTCTCCTAATTCCTTCTCGATATCACTTCCTTAGCTTGTGGTGCAATATCTAGGCACATCAAACTCCCACATTGTAGGCGTAGTAGTATGATATTGCATTTTGTCCCGAATTTGGTGGTCTGGATAGTCACACACATCAAGCAACAATGTGGGTAGCATAGGGCACAATCCCTAGGGCTTTTGGGCATTTATAGCCCCCCAAGTGAACTATCTATAGTTGAAAGGGTTCATAGAAATTCCTTCTCTATTACCCATATCAAGCAAAATCCTAATTGTGGTTTTCTATGTTAGCTATAGCCAAAGCTTCAAAGCTTGGTTTTTTGAGTCTTGCCACTCACTAAAGTCATCAACAATGATTTTAATTACTAATTTAGATTCTATGGAGTTTATTGTAGAGCCGAAAGGTCTAAAGTTAGAGCATCCTCAACCAAAGGTTAGTTCTCAAGCTAGTTACAATTGGGTTAATGTCAAATGCTTCACTTATGATTGGCAATGGAGTGCTTCTTAGCACTAATAATAAATTGTTCTATTAATTATTGTTGATTATTTTCAAAAATCTAAAAAAATTTAGACCTTAAGCATGAATTACTAAGTGCTTAAGTATCATCATCCCATTGATCATTGTAAGGCTATGTTTTATTTATAAACACATAGACCATTGTCTTCATCCCTTATCTTATAGAACATCACATTTGAGCCTACTACTTATTAATGTAAGTATCATTTCAATTTCTTTCACACTTATTGGTTGCTATGTAAAGGACTAGAAAATGCCATTGCCTAGTGTAATGGGTAAGACCATCCTATTATGGCAATGGCCTATGTCAATGTTAAACCTCAAATTCATAAGTTCGATGGAAAAGTCTTTTATCCATGGCAAGTATTAGTGAAGTATAAAATGATAGAGCTGGCCTACTGGCCCTTCATCAAAGGGCCCAAAGTTATTGACCCATCCAACCCAATTGATGTATAAGATGATGAAAGTGTCCAAGCCATAATCATGCCTCATTTGGATGAGTATTTGATTTATCACATTGACCAACTCTCCCCTACTAATAAGAAGTGGAATGAGTTTGAAAAGTTTTATGCGACTAAAGGAAAGAACTCTAAAATTTTCCTCAAGAGATTGAAATATTTAGCCTTGAGTATAAGCAAGGAGAAGACTTGGGTAAGTTTATCTCTCACATGAAGGGGGACTCATGGCACAATATCCTCAGTTCAAGATCCAATTCACGATGAAGATGCTATTGCAATTCTCTTAAAAGCTATAAAGTAGGTGTTCCCAACCCTTGTAACTACTCTTACAAACATCCCTAATCCAACCTTGGAAAGCACCATCAAATCTTGTTTGGATGAGGAGAAATGAAATCAGAAAGAAGGCAACACTAGTAAGGTATCTACTTCAACAGCCCATGGGAAACTCTTGGTTCATATACTATCTTAACTAAATGCTCATTTTGCAATAAAAAGCGACATATTGTAAGCAAATGTTGGAAAAAATATCCTAACAAGATGAAGTGAGAAAAATGTAAGAAGATAGGGCATATCACCAGTAAATGCTCTACCACCCTTGAAGTACCAAAAGAATTGGATGCCAATTGTGTCTGTACAACACCTGATGATTGACTCTTCTAAATCTATATATCCTCTACCTATAATCACTCTTGTAGCCCAATTTATAAAGGCATCCCATTTGTTTGAAGGGGGGGGGACATTAATATGTCATGTAATCTAGTGCCACTTTGGCATTGAGAGTGGGTGTTGAGAGAAAGGCATGTGAACCCTATGTATTCAAGGGTGGATAAGAGTAGATAAATGTGAATGGACTAGAGGGTAGGGGAAACCCTAAGGCTAGCCATCTAGAGGCTATTTAAATAGCCCTCCCTCTTTTGCACATCTTCTCATGCTGTTAGTCTAATATTGCAACAACTACCAAGGCTAAATTAGGAGCTACTATAATTGTAGGTACAACTCTCATTAATATAGGGATAATATTAAATAAAACAAGTATAACAACTGAGCTGATAGGAAAAGGTGATGTAACAATGAATACATTAGTAGATAATGTGGATAAAGTGATGGCTAAATCTTAGACAACAAAGAAAAAGCACATTACAACTTTATGGTATTTTTGGAAGACTCATATATAGGGGATTGGCTAAAAATACGGCAATACCTCAACACATTGACAAAGAGAGAATAATGGTCTGAAGAGGAGTACAAGAGGATTAGAAGAAAGGCATATATGTTCTTTCTAAAAGATTGGTATCTTTTGATGCATTGCAAAGAAGAAGAAACTTGGGGTTCCACTGTGAGTCCTACGTGATAGAGCTACATAGGTACAAGTGATGCAAGAGTTTCATGAGAGTTTGTGGACTCACTCTAGAGGTGTTGGGGTACCTTTGAGAAGATAAAGGTAAGATATTTGTGGAAAGGGATGTATCAAGATATTGTACACTTTGTTGAAACATGTACTGCCTATCAAATGTGTATTCAAAAGTGAAACATATAGATGGGTTGCAATCAACTTATCCCTTGTCTATTTCTTATGAATGAGTGGTGGATGTTAGATATGATCAATGCCCCACCCTCATTAGGTGCTACCAATGATCCATGGTGCTCAAAGTTGTAAGGCCCCCATTATGAGGAGAAGCCAAATGTGAGCCCGGATATCGGTTGAGTCCTGACTTGTATATCAGATGAGATCTATGTGACTGGATGGCAAAAAGGTGACTGTTGTGAGTCTAATCTTTGGGTTAGACGGAGTGGTTAAGTTGGTAGCAATTGCATCGAGTTGCGGTGTAAGGGAGTTAAAAGGGGCCCCTATTGTGAGGTCCGGGGGCCGCGGAAGCGGCCCCTGGCTGGGGGGTCCCAAGGGGGCCAGCGGCCCCCCTGGCGGGGGTCCAGGGGCAGTGCCCCCGGCCAGATGGTAAAGGGAATATTCCCTGGAATATTCCTTGGCCGACTAGTAGAGGCTCATATGGTAGGTCGGTCAGTAGACCGACCTAACGACCTTCGCGGGCTATAAAAGCTAAACCCCTTCGCAGCCATCACTCACTCATCTTTCACCCAGTCAGAGTTGTTATTCCAGCTAGCCTTAAGCTCTTCACCTATCTTCTGTCTAGATCGCCATCTAAGCTTCACACAGTGGAAGCGCACGGGTGGACAGAGCCATCTTTGTATCAGTTGTTTGGAGTTAAAGAATTTACTAATTCTCCTCTTATCTGTTGTGTACTCTCTATCTCTTTCTCAGATTTTGTTCGCTGCGCCGTGTAATATTTTACAGTGGATTTGGTGAGTATGCCTACAAGTATGTCATAGAAGCGATATCTCATGCTTGCACATAAGGATTTGACAAATTAGGTGGAAAGGAGAGCTCTTAGTACAAACACAATTATACATCCTACAAGTAATTTTCTTTGAAAAGGTCTTTGTCATTATGGTTGTGGAAAAAATTATAACTCACATAAGATAATTGTTGTACTTGGCAGTAATATGAAGGCTTGGCTTTAAATTCATTGAGAGTGTGATTTGTTTCTCCTTTCTCTCATCTTCTTCTCTTTAACCACTACTCTTTGCACACTTGTTTTTGAAACCCTCATGGTTTCGGATTTTATCTCTCTACTCCCTGATAATGTGAAACATCCAATTTAAAATTGTGGCATTACCTGAGTCCCATAATTCCAATCAAAGGCGCATATAGCTATGACAACTACTATGGCCGTGTTTAAATTTGCAAAAAGAAGGATCATCAAAACACATGGAAAAAATGTGTAATTATACACCCAAAAAGCTTTAGAAAAATGAGTTTCCTTTTTTCAAATCAATTTGAATCCTTCTTTCGAGACAAACATGGCAAGAGAGGGACTAGTATTAACAACCTGCATTAAAAGAACACAACATAAATCAATTTACTACTATATCATTAGTTAACTAGCCATTTCATAATTTTAATATTTAAAAAACATTGAGTTATTGATGAAGTTCCTAATGATGATTCAACATTAGAAGAATTCACATTCTTTAACACATCAATATGATTCGCATGCTATAATATAGATAAGAAAATAAAGTTAACAAAATAAAATCATATTACATTTAGTAAAAAGAAATGTAAAGAAGTATCTTAAATATTTTTTCATTTTTTCTCTTACTCTCCTTTTGGTGTTGCTTGCTCTACTACATTTTCTCACTTATCTTATCATAACAATCTTATAATTAGATATAATTTACTAATTATATTTCTTAGAATAAATGATTAAGAGATGGCTAAGCATACATTTAGTATATGAATACTTTTTCATACAACTTCAACCTCCTTAGGATTTTGAAATGTATCTTGATGAAGAGATTGTTTAATAAAATATCTTTTCAATTAGCAGTATACAAAATCAAACATATAAATAAATAAGTTTCTCAGTCCTTTTTTTGCAAAGTGATGATGGTATGCATCATTGAATCTAGAGTTGTTGACTTGGGGAGGCCATGAGACAACTATAGTTAAATTGAAAAAAAATATGTCAATATTCAACCAATTAAAAATTATTTCATTCTTAATAAAAGGATATAACAATAATCTCTCTTGTGTGTGTGTGTGTGTGTGTGTGTGTGAGTTCCTTAAATCAATGAGTTTTTAAGTTTTTTTAAAAAAATATATAGCCATACAAAATACAATTATACAAATCATAACTTAGGGGAGCCATGAGACAAGCTAAAATCAAACGTAAGATTTTATATGTTAATATTCATCAAACAATAATTTATTTTATTTTTATAAAATAGTACCATATTAGTGAATTTAAAAATCTCCCAAGTTCCACTTTCAAATAAGGAGTAAAGATTTGATCAAGTGGCTAGATCTTAACTCCATATTTGAGAGTGGGACTTGGGGGGATTGCTTATATAATATTTAGGAAAACTTTCACCTTCAAGTAAGGGGGATAAGATTAATTACATTAGAAATTTCCAAACTTTATGAAAATTTCCAAATTCTTGAATATGTGGTAAAATTAGTATACAACACAATTATATATATATATCTCTCTCTCATGTCCACCAACTAGGATCCAACCTAGACATAAGATAGAACATAAGATATATCCATGAAAATATGGGCAATGGAAATCAAACTCACCTCCCAACCATAGAGCCAAATGAGCTCACCCCTAATCTTGGGAGCTAGCAATATACTGGGTCACCAGTAGCCCACACTATCCTAGTGTACAAACACCCATAGATAAAATATAATGATATACACAATAGAGTGGTGATTAGACAATGATATCCTTTGTGAGCAATGCTACTAGCACCCAACTAGATGTCCAATAATACATCACACATACTCTCTCTAAAGTAGTCAAGATGCTTCATGTGATCTCCATACTACTAGAATACATATAGAATCTCCAATTGATGATGTCACTCTCCTATTTGTAACTTCAAAGTTTGATAATACCATAGTACACAAGTTCCAATCCCTCCATATGTCTTTGTCAACATCATATATAGATGGTTGATTGTACCTAGTTGAGCAAACAAGTAGGCTGGGTAGAGTGGAAGATAGCAACTCCTCACATGTGTGGAAAAAATTAGTGATGCAACTAATTTGCAAAAGGGAGTGAATGAGCACTCCATAGGCTGTGAATGATGGTGGCTTCTAATCCACTTCTTGTTTTATCTTATGATTGCAACAGAAAGATTGATGGAATGTATTTTATTGATATATTATTATGAATCATATTTTAATGTTTCTTAGTTATGATTACCTCACATGTAGTATAGCTTACAAATAGTGGTTGGAAAATAATATTCAAAAATTAGAATATTCCATCAAGCTTGCTCTCCAAACTTGTCTTCTTCACCATTGGCCATTCATTTTTCAATTTTGTCTTTTCTTCAGATGCAAGTGTACCGGATTGATTTGGAAGCACCCAATATGTTATAGCCAGGTTGATCAATTGTCATTAAGTACTTCTCTTGTGTTAATACATTTTAGCAGTTTTGTTTTTGTCAGTACATGTCACATTAGTAGCAATACCAATGGTTCAAAAGACCTAATACCATCCAGATCTGAAGTCAACAGGGAGACCAAATGGCATCTCCCATCAAGCATTAAAATTGAGCAGTTCTCTATGCATTTAGATTCACTTGCAACAACCTTCGGGTCAATAGTGTGAGATGGTCGAGATAAACATAATCATCCATACAATACATCCAAGTAACGATGTATATAATTTAGACAATTATTGAGACCTGGGATATTTGCAAGCATATATTGAAGGCAAAGATGGAACCTCCTAATACATCCAAGTAGAGATTAGAAGTTGTCATCAATGCTAATGAAGAGACATGCAGTCAAATGAACTATTGCTTGCGAGAATGCAACTACTAATGATCTAGATGCTACAAATGAAGGTGGTTCTATCATAGTCGATAAATCTACTCCTCCAGATGAGGCAATACCAATTGATACAACAAGAAGTACGAAAGAGTCCACTTGTGATGACCAATAAAAGCATATTGATGTAAACATTGAAGAAGATACAATTAGGGAGGACTATGTCCCTGCAAATGATATGCTTCTTGTAGAGTCCATTTCCCAGCTTCTAGATATTTCATAGGAGCAGTAGCCATTGGTGTAGCAACCCATCAAGATGCTCCATCTAAAGATTTCATACCCAAGAGAGCCTACTTGTTTGACCGAACAAAATTTGGTGATGCTTCTAACACAAATTCTACTTCTAATGTATCTGATGCAAAAGAGGATGTTTCTAGCATAGATGCTACTTCTAAACTACCTATAGATGAAGATCTTTCTAGCACAAATGCTATTTATAATATACTTGAAACAAAAGAAGCAGCCATTGATGTAGTAAAAAGTACAAGAGATGCCACTTGTGACTTGACAAAATTTGGTGAAGCAAAACCCATTGATACTAGACTAAAGAATGTAATATGTGTGCATGATTCTATTGGCAAAGTGGTCATCATGATCTCTATGTAATTGTGACTTTGGGAATGGCTTATATGAAATCTTTGGTATATGTAGAAGATTTTTTGTATCATTGTTTCAGTTCTAACCTTATCACAATGAACTAACTAAGTGGAACCTCCTATTATCTAAAAGTATGGATGAGGACTATTTGGTATTATTTGGATCAAGCTAACCTACATACTACAACTGCTATTATAGCATAAAGATATGACTATTAATGTATTGCATATCACCATCGCTATACAAATAGCTTAGGGTATAGATCAAGATGCATACAGTCAATATGTTACATGCTTGTTGACTCATTTAAAGAGTTCCCTTTCCCAAAGTATAGTAGGAGTAGAAGTCCAATATATCTGTTGATGTTAGATACATAGTCTAGTGTGCATAAAATGTAGAGTTTACTTGCTATTTCAAACACTTCTACTAACAAATTCTATAGCTTAGAGTTCATTGAGAGTACAAAGGTGATGAATGACCACTCCACAAGTAGGGTAAAAAACAAGAGACCCCATGATATTTAGTTTGGTTGATCAAAGATAAAGATCTTAGAAAATTGGGAAAATGTTGTGAGAAAATATAAAATTTAAGCTATTTTTAAGCAAGTTTTAGGTCAAAATATGCACAAAAAAAATTACATGGACTATTTTTTGAATGTTCAAACCCAAAACTTTAGCCCGATGACCAAGAAGACCTCTAAAAAATAGCCATTGGGCTAAAATTAGCCTCTACTTTTTACATTGTCCACAACAAAAGCTATGAATGATGGTAGTTATGGCTAGAACATACATGTCAAGCTACAATTTTTGATTCTCTACTAGTGCATCAATAGAGGATCTGTTCCTTGTAGTATTGATACTAAGAAAGCTACCAAAATCACCCAAAGCCATAAGAATTCCACCTTTAATCTTATTGAAAGCTAGGTTTAGACCCCAGAGTTTGTGTAAAGCACCTAGCTACTTAGGAACATTGCCCATTGGAACATTATCTAAAACCATTACCCTAGTTATAGTGTAGGAACATTGCCCATTGGAACATTATCTAAAGCCATTACCCTAGTTATAGTGTAGGAAACAAAAGTCCTACACTTCGAGTGTCTTGTATCATAAACTGCACTATGGATCTTCAACCTTCATTAATCATTGGATTCATGATTCTAAAATTAGGCCTTTCCTATGCATGCAATTGGTCATAGTTGCATGTTACTTGACTCTCCGCATATAGAAAAGTACAAGATAATCGAACAAATTGTTTCCTCATATACTTCAATAATTAAGGTCTGATGCTAGAAATCTTGAAATCACCCAAATTCTTTTGAATCAAGCTAGATAACAAGGAAAGGTAAAAGAGATAGCCTTGATGTAAAATTCCAATGCATGAAATTCAACATCACTTACAATGTTTGATCTAATACACTTAATCTTTTGTGAGTGGAACAAAAAATTGAAACACATGTTTCCAAATTATCCTCATGGTGGAGCTCTCAAAGAAACATATGTTTCAGAATTTCCCTCCTATTGTAGCTTACAATTCTCTGATGGAATACGAGTGATTGATTACTTGTTGATAATTAGAGTTTCCACAAAAGGGTCCTTCAATGCATGATTACACGGCTTGTGAGCAGCTGATGATTACAACATGGATATGCATCCAAGGTAAGTAGGGGGTGTGATGAACAAGGTTGAGATTGCATACACATGAGCAAGGACCTGGTCATGTGTAGGAGAAGACACCTTTCTTGAAGCAAATATTTTTTTATATTTTCTTGAAACTTGAATCTTGGAGGAACATTTAGATCCCCCTTATAGTGACCTTTTACATGCATCTAACACCATGAAACTAAAAATGTATTTAGATGGAAGTAAGTAATGATTGATGGAGGGGGTAGATCTGCTATATATTCTAAGTCTCACTTCAAATGAATCCACATATCTAGAGTACATAGGGAAGTTTTGTTACATGTAACATAATACTAGTCTACTAGCACTCAGATGAGTAAGTTATTTGCCCTTGTATTTTACTAAAGCAATTTCAAACTCCTCTTCTCTTACTCTATATATATCAGTGAAATAATGTTGAGTTTAAAATAAATTGTTATATTTTAGGTCGTGCTTATATGGGCATCTTTAAATGTTGGAAGTTATCATGAAAATGTGTTGTTAAAATATGCATACTTTTTGATATTTATTATAATATTTTAGTCATTTTATCTCCAAAATTGAATTATTATTGTATGTATATAAATTAAATAGCATTAATTTGAATGCACTACATTCTATCATAGTTATACGTGTGCTTAATTAGAATTCTAAGAGCTCACACCCACTACAAACTTAAACAAGATTGTAAATGGATTATTAAACACATCTATAAAAGCACATCATATGTCCTTATCTTTGCTTTGATTCTATAATAGTCTTTGTTGTACACTCAACACAAACGTTTGGGCATAGAATACTAACATAATATGATTGTAAGAAGTGTTACTTTGCTTAGTTTTATAAAAATTATTAGTTTGGTATAGCTTTATAATTTTTATCTATAAAATTAAAAGCCTAATATAGATTCAATACTGCCTACATATGGTAACTCAAAAAAACTCATACATTTACTAAGTAAGAGTTATTTTACTAGTTGTATTCGCATTCTTATCTAGTAAGATTAAAAACCTAGTTTAGATATGGAAATCCCTACTTGCTAACTAGTAAAATTCATTCATGTCAAAGATGTGGGTATTTTTACTATGTAGTCTTGTGTCTAAAGATCCTTGTGCAAGAGGCAACCCACATCCTCAAGTGCAATGCTAGTTGCATCATTGAGAAGATTAGCCTCAAGAGATATTCCCCTCATCACTCTGATGATGATTAACAATTTTCTAGATTAAATGATTGCAAAATTTCCAAAAAAACTAATATTCACACATTTTGATATCATGACTTAGAGGTCCCATGTCACCTCTCTCCCCCCCCATTTTGTTATATAGCTAGCAAGCATTTTCCTTCTTCTTATGTGTGCGGCAAGACTTACTATTCACAAGCTTTTAACACAATCCCCCTCCCCTTTCCTCTATGTTCCATGATAATTACTATTTTTAAAAGTAATTTTGTTACATTTCTTCATTTTCCAATTTCTTAATTAGCTTGTGCAACTCATAAAAAGTTTTTATTAAGTAATCTTGTTACATTTCTTCATTTATTGAATGTCTTAATTTAGCTCGTGTAACTCATAAAAACTCTAAGGGTCTCAATGTCATGTGAACCTCCAATTTCAAGTTGTTTTAGCAGAGATTCTCAAAAGTGTTTATCTGTTATGTAAACAATGGAAGTGTTTCAAAAGTTGTTATTTGTTTGGTAAACAATGGAAGTGCTTCATATTGGGAATCAAAAGTCTATAATCAAGAATTAGTTCATTTCATAGCACACTGGTCCAAATTGCAGGGTGGCTTTTATACCCAACCTCTCAACCCCATCAAAGAATGAGGAGGAGACAATAACTTTATGAAAGTTTAGACATGAAGAACACATAGTGAGATTGAGAAAATGGAAGCTATGAGCAACCTTATATTGGATAGCTAGGCTTAATCTAGTATGGACACTTCACTTGACATGAGCTCTCAATAAAAGAGAAAAATATATATTACCACGAAATGAGGTCTCAATAATAAGGGTGTATGGTGTTTGAATAAAGGCGTACACCATACACTTGCAGTGGATTCCGTAAAACTATATTTATTTGCTGAGGCTCGTACACAAGGTGGATTCCTTGTGCGAGAAGTTGACGAGGACACGTGTCTTTTTCGGGCATTAGATTAATTTAATGTACGCATGGGTGATTCCAAAACGGGTGATTCTGCAAAATACATATCAAATTAATGGATATTTATGAGTTTAGAGTGCGCACTTGAATTAAATGAAGGTTGGGACAGAGTTCCAACTTATTTAATTATTTGTAGTTGAAGAGTGCTGGGTATTCACTTTTTTTGGGTTTTATCTTATTATTTTCTAACAATTGTGAATGCTTCAATTGATGTGTAGATCAGGCAGCGATGGCGTTGGATAGCACCGAGCGATGGCGTGAATTCAAAATGCCTAGAAGATTTACTATTTTTGATGGGGGCGTTGTCGAAGGGTTTTCGAAAGCAAAGTTGCGACCACAAAGGACCTTGACTAATTTCAGGATAGAAGATCAATCAAGCGAGATCACGATTCAATTTGAAAGAAGGTCACCTCAATTTCGGATAATGGCCTTATAATCAACTTGTTCAACCCTTTTGATCTCTTGAATGTGGCAAATAGACCAGAATGTATGCAATACTAGCTGCACTTCACCTGTTTGAATGCAATCCTGTTCAACATCAACAGCTTCAGCTTCATTAAAAAAAACAAATCTGATTTATAAACTGGCTACTCAAAAACTGAAGTCCTTCACGTCCCTTTGATATGCCCTCAACCTTCTCTACAGTCTCCTTTGGTAGAACTCTTTTCAAGCAGCTGAATGCATAAGTCGGGGTGTGAAATGGTAGAGAATTTCCATCAATGTTTTAGCTCATAGGTCGCAATGTTTGATCATCTTCATAAGTACAACCTACCACTTCCTCTCTGAATAAATTTGCCGAACCAAAGCAAGAGTGCAAGCCACTAGCCACATATTTGAACAATGGACATGAAAGGAGAAAGCCCCCATGCACAGTGCGAGAATTGGGAAGTCCTGGCAGGTCTTCATGAGCCAAGATTGCAAGAAAATTAATAAATCTGCATATTGATCTTCTACATAGACCTCTTTCAAAAGCCTGAACTTTATGTATGAGGAATAAATCTCAAGTTTTGGTCACGAAAGAAGTCCAGCAAGAGACTAGTGGCCATAGTTTTAAATGCGTTACATGCAAACTGCATTTGACGAGATCCAGGCATCCAATTTTTCTGCTTGTAGATCTCAGCTCCTCCTTGAAAAAAATTCTTTTTAGTTCCTCTCATAGGCACGAGCAAACAAGTTGTTTTCGATTTCTTGTCAATCTTGAACTCTGGTTATAAGAGGATGAACAGGCCCATCTGCAATTTTGCTCCAAGGGAAACTGTTAATGTAATCGAAGAGAAGCACTTCAATGCCATGCAAAGCAGAGTCCACAGCATATCGAGGATTGTCATCAATCAATATTTGAGACCCTGTAGATCTGCAGATCTCTGATTTTGGGAGTGCATCACCAGCAGCTGCCTTTGCAAGTAATGTTTTTCCTGTTCCACTTCAGCAAAAACGAAATCCAGTTCTTTGGAGAAATTTTCTCTGCGCCTCTCTAGTTCAGCTATCTTAGTGAATATGCCAACACCACATTCGATTGCAACCTTGTTAGGAAAAGATCATCCGCCCGTTTGTTTCCATAGATTTCATGAGCTTGAACCAGCAGTCAATTGCCGTAGATGATCAGCCTCCACAAAACATGCTTCTTCCACAGTAATGCAAAACACGCTTCTTCCACAGTAATTCAAAAAGCTTCTCCTTCTGATCAAAGCCTCTCCCCGATGCTTTTCTTCACAATCGTCTTTTCCTTCCACAATAGCTCCCTCCCCTGTTTCCATTTTCTACTTTTTCTTCCCTAGGCCTACAACAAGCCTCTTTTTTCGCCAGAAAAGCGGCCCCCTTTTTTACCAAAAAAGCAGCCCATTTGCAGACAATACACAGTAATCATAGCAGTCCATGTCACAAAATTGTGCTGTGGCATTCTATCAAAAACATACTGAGCTTCTACTAGATTACCACTGCTCCCATACATGCTTACCAATGCAGTTGAAACTACAATATCTACCTGCTGCATTTGATTGAATACTTTTAGGGGATTCATTTCCAAAACCATTTTGTCCATATGCTGCAATCAAGGCATTGCAAGAAACTATGTCCTTGTTATTCATTTTATCAAAAAGCTTTTGTGCATTTCCTAGGCTTCCACATCTACCGTACACACTTATGAGAGCATTGACAATTTTATTATCTGCTCCATACCCACTTTTGTTTATAAAAGCATGTAGTTGCTTGGCTATAGGCAATGCTGCCTCACTACCATAGGCATCAAGCAGACACATAAAGCTTGACTTGTCAACAACAATTCCCTCCATCTGCAACTTTGCCAAATTTTCAATGGCATCCTTGAGATGCCTATGCTGGGCATAAGTAGTGATCATCACATTCCATGTGATAGCATCATGTTTAGGCGATGCACAAAATGTCATTTCAACTTCCCTCAAGCTGCCACACTTTTTGTAAAAATGAACAAGTGCACTTGCAATAACTGAATCTCAATCAAAGCCAGTCTGAATAAAATAGCATTGCACTTGTTTGCCTTGATTGAGGGTAAAAATCCTTCACACAACAATTGACAAAAGAGTTGAATAGCATCCTTACCATTCTCCAACTGAGAGTGTAATGAGATCATCACATTCCATTCCACAACATCTCGCACTGCCATTCCACTAAATAAACTTCAAGCATGCTCTAGATCACCGCACTTGCCATACATGTTTATAAGTGCTATTGCTAGTTCAACATCAGACTTGAATTCCCTGTGAGCAACACGAGCATCAGTTCGTTTTCCCTCATCAAGTGCAGTCAGGCTGCAACAAGATGAGAGGACGTTGATCATGGTTGCCTTATCTGGGAGCACACCTTCTTCCTGCATCTGTGCAAAACACATCATTGGCTACTCATCATATCCATGTTGAACATAACCTGTAATCAATGCACTCCATGATATGACATCTCGAGCTGAAATATTGCCAAATACTCCTTGGGCTTTTCCAAGCATGCCAGATTTTTCATACATGCCAACCAGAGCATTACAGATAAGTTCCTCTTGCTCAAAACCCCTCTCCACTATACTGCCCATGTAGAAAAAAAAATGCAAACACAACGACTAAGTATGTACAAAGTAACAAATGTCACACACACAACTTTTTGGTGGATTCCACACCTCGGATGCGCAGTAGTACGACAATGTGCCTTATCACTAAAGGCATGGTGCCAATATTTATTTAGGCGCGCTTATTTATTAAAGCACTTGACAAAAAAATTATTATTTTGTATGCGCATAGGTGCTTGGTTTAATATTTTATTATTTGACATTGTATTTGGGCACAGCTGACTTTTGGATGTCCAAACACTTTACTTTATAAAAGGGCAAAAGCAAACACAAAAGCCAAAAGCATGCTATTTGTAAAGTGGACTATTAGTGAGCTTGGACATAAATAGATCTATAAATACATGCCTTGTGAAGTGCTAACACAAGGCATGGGGGGAGATTGCACCCAATTGGTCTTTTTGTCTCTTGTCGTGCAAACTCTCTTTTTGCTTTTATGAAGGTTTTGTAGAGTTCTTTGTTCTTGGGGACCTTTCGACATTGACTACGCATGCATACAATATCCGATCTACACATCAGTGGTTTCAAAGTGAAGCTGAGATCAAGAGCTTCCAATCACTTACCATGTCATGTGAAGGCAAAGCTCCTAGAACAAACAGGCTCTACTGGTTGAACTGACAATAGAAGCATGTTTCTGGTGGTGAAGAACCCCCTACTATACCCTCAGATCATGAAGGACCTCTCCCATGTGGCGGAGGACCACCTCTGAAGCTCCTTTGTAAGTTGTTTTGTTGGCAAAGAAATAGATAAGGAATTTCATTAAGTTTGGAGTCTATAAGCTTAATAAGCTTAAAGGGAGATTAATCTTCCACAATTCAAGGAACTGCGGTGGCAGCATGTACTGATCGACGTGGACTTCAACGAAAATGTCCTGCTGTCCTGCTAGAATTCTCAAAATTACTAAGCTTTTTAAAAAAATCTTAAAGTCATTAAGCTTTATTAAAGCCTAAACTTCAATTTTCAATCTCTTCCATAGCAGGTATTTGCACTGTGGTACTCCCAAACCAGTTTTGAAGTTCCAGCAAGCCTCTATTCCCACCTGCAACTTGGCCGCTGATTCATAGCAAGCATGCTGTCACACATAGTCTACCGGCAAGACTTTTTCACTTGGAAAAAGACCGTTATCAATTGCCGTACTCAAGAAAAGCAAGATCGTAAAAGTAAAAGCCATATATTTTTTTTAAAGCAAGCCTTTCAAAGCCAAAATTTGAGCTATGCTCATTCTTCTAACGAGATTTTGAGTGTATGAAGTTGTTTGAAATTTTTGTAGGATGTCCGATCATCACATGGATGATTGGGCGAATGTGATTTGCCAAAGCTGACTATGGAGCAGAAATTGGACCTAATCATGTTGCAACTTCAAGAAAAGTGAATGGCACATCAAAATTTGCAAGCACAATTGGCTAACTTCAACAATCCACTGTCGATCAAGACGGAGCTTAACCTAAGGATGTTATTCTATATACGATTGATGCGACACTCGATGCACTGTCTCTTAGAAAAGAAGCCAAGATAAGTAAAGGAAATTTCAAATTCCAAACTTTTAATGGGCAATGTAATGGCAAATTGTTCTTACTTTCATCAGTCAGTTTGACAACTATTTTGATGAAGAGCAATATGTTGAAAAAGAAAAACTTAAATGCATCACTAACCATCTAGCAAACAGAGCATCATTATGGTGAACTGTTGTTCACCTTTCAAAAGAAAAATTTCCAGAATTTCCTTCCACCTCAATTCCATAAAAAAGCTATCAAACTGTGGGATCTCCTACAACAAAGAGATCGTGAATCCATCTTGCAATACACTGAGTGTTTCTGGAGTGCCTTACTTGAACTTCGAATGCTTGAAGATGTTCTTGAGGTGATCCACAAGCGCAAGTATATATCTGGTTTTCTTGGTCACTTCTATGCGCAAGTGAATATGTTCAAGCCAAAGACTTTGGAGGATGCGATTTCTTTAGTGCATGATGTGGAGGATAAAATTCGTGGACGAGAAAAGCGACCGCAACAATTTTCGATTAATGGTAACTTTGGTATAAAGCACTTCAATTCTAACTTTTGAAGATTCAATCAAAATCACTTTGTTCCTTCTTCTTTCCGTAAATCTTGGACTCGACCTCCTGTTTCACCATCAACTGTTAATTCAAACCAGGAGGCACATTCCACTGTGGATTCCGTGAGGTTTTTTGGTGGATTCCGTAAAACTATATTTAGTTGCCACGGCTCATACACAAGATGGATTCCTTGTGCAAGAAGTTGATGAGGACACCTATCATTTTCAAGCGTCAAATTAATTTAATGTGCACGTGGGTGATTCCACAACGAGTGACTCCACAAAATAGAGATAAAATTAATGGACATTTATGAGTTTAGAGTGTACACTCGAATTAAATTAAGGTTAGGACAAAGTTCCAACCTATTTAATTATTTTTAGCTGAAGACTGCTAGATATTCACTTTTGTTGGGTTTTATCTTATTATTTTCTAACAATTGTGAATGCTTTAGTTGATGTGTAGAGCAGGTGGGGATGGCATTGGGTAGCACCGAGCGGTGGCATGAATTCAAAATGCCTAGAAGATTTACTATTTTTGATGGGCACACGCCTTATCGCTAAAGACGCAGCGTCAATATTTATTTAGATGCACTTATTTATTAAAGTGCTTGACAAAACATTTATTATTTTGTATGTGCATAGGTGCTCAATTTAATATTTCACTATTTGACATTGTATTTGGGCACATCCCGCGACTTTGGGATGCCCAAACGCTTTACTTTATAATTGGGCAAAAGCAAACACAAAATCCAAAAGCATGCTATTTGTAAAGTGGGCTATTATTGAGCTTGGAGATAAATAAATCTAAAAATACATGCCTTGTGAAGCGATCACACAAGGCATGGGGGGAGATTGCACCCAATTGGTCTTTTTGTCTCTTGTCGTGAAAACTTTCTTTTTGCTTTTATGAAGGTTTTGTAGAGTTCTTTGTTCTTGGGGACCTTCCCGCATTTAGTAGGCGCGCATACAACATTTGATCTATGTAACAAGGCCAATCCCTTGGAGCATCTTAATCTAGTCTTTGTGATCATTCTAATTGTGTTCTCTATTCAAAGCTTCACGATTTATACCATGAGCAATCCCATCAAGCATCTTCTCATGATGGCACCTATTTGCTATTATTTTTCTCTTTTTTCTTCATAAATATCAAGTGTTACATCACTTTAGGTCTATTCATACTATCTCATACTCCAAACTTACTTATTACAAGCCATGTTTCTATGTAACAAGACCCAAATGCCATTGAAAAGTCCAAACGACTTCGAAATGGATTGTAAAGATTTATGGGGGCTTCTATAGCCCTTCTCTACCCCTAAGAAATACTAAACTCGGGTTTTAAAGGTCATTCACATATACTTGTGAAGATTGGGCTTTGAAGGTGATTTAGATGGCTTTAAGGACAAAGAGAGACCCTACAACTTGCCATCAACAACAAATTGGTTACTAAAGCTAAGGGTCAAGTAGAGTTCAAAAAAAATCCAAATAAGCTCTAGAACTTGTGCAATGTGAAGTTATGGTAGTTGCAAGCCAAATCAAAGATGCGGTAATTCCCCCTAACAAAGGATGGTTGAACAATGATGGCCAGGTTGGAGTAAGGATTATGGGTTAAATTTGATATTATGAAACTATTCTAAAAAATTCTTAATTTTTCTTATTATTTTTATGTAGTTGATCACATGTAGTCAATGGGAAATAAAATATTAAAATCAATATAGTAAAAGAAGCATGTATAATTGTCCTCTTCTACTTCGTGAAATTATATATGGCTATAAATTACTTGAAAAAAAATCAAGAAATATTCAAATTGACTTATAATTCTAATTTTCATGTTAAGATTGAATAGTAGATTTAAATGGGAACTTTCTACACACAACATATGTAAGTGTATGCTAAAAATATTATTTTATAATTATGATTATTTTTGGATTTAAATATATAGTGAATTATATTATCTTGTGGTCTCATGCTTGTAACAACAATATAAATTATGGAATTTAATGGTTGAGGACATTGAGATCCCTAGTCCAATGAACCATAGTATTCTATAGAATGCAAAAAAAAAATCCACTTGCGGATGGGGTTCTATGCTCCTACAAGAGGTAGGTGTTTTTTTAAAAAATGAAGACATGAAATGTATTAAAAAGGTAAGTATGTACAATTCGGGATCCTACCCCTATCAACCAACCTCATGACTTACAAGGCTACCCCTTTGCCAAAAAGTTATACAAAAGGACTTGATGGAGCTACTCTAGTTGGATGAAACGAGATTAGTTTGATTGTTTATTTGACTGAGACGCAGCCTGCGATCTATTATTAATGTCCAGTATGGAACGGGCCTGGGGGTTGAGCTATTGGGGGGGATGCACAGGTTGGTTCAGAAGTAACAAAGAGAGGGCTATCATGGGAGCTATTGGGTATGGTGGCATGAGGGTTACTAGTCATTTGAGCCGTCATGTTATCCATTGTAGAGGGGTTCCTAGTGGCCTGAGAAATTGTTGATGGTGAACCCCAATTAGGCAAGGTAGAGAAGACATCGGTTGGAATCTTGATGGTGTAGTCGCTAATCGTTGCAGTATTTATGATGCTCTGGAACACTTCAGCAATCTCCTTCTTGATTTTAGCTTCTCTTTCCTCTTTCAAGTATCTAGTACCCGAACATTTGATGGAGGTCTACATGTCACACATCGCTAATTTTCAGGCATTTCTTTGAACTTGCCAACAAAGATCCACTTTAAGTTGAGGGAGCCACAAGGTCTACAAGGAGGGGGAGAGGCCGTTTGATTCACCTAGGAGGATTTCCTTCCATGTCAATTTATATGGATGGCCGGGGGAGATGAACTCTTATAACCAGTTGACATAACACCTGTTGACAACACCTAGCACCAATGCTAACATTGCAAAATTTTCAAGCAAAATTGTACACAATTGGCACATTGTTACCAAAATTTTCCATTAATTTAATGTAGATGCAGTTGAGATTTCGTCTTTAGAGGATGTGTCTCTGCAATCCCAACAAGTGGAAAATCTTGGTTCAAATGAGTTTTGTGCTAGAGGGTGGACTTAGGAAAATACTAGGTAGAATTCAATAGTTTTATCTAATCAGAAGAGATTATAATTTTGACTTGGATGATCATTTGACCTTTCTTCCCATAAAGAATATATTAACAAATCCAAATGAGTTGTTTTTGAAAGGTCAGAGATGGTTGAGTGTATAGTCAAGTATGACTTGGCAAAAGCAAAAGACATCAATTCGATAGCATAGGTTGGACAAGTGGTCTTGGTCGTTGATGATGATCATAGATAGGAGTAGTAGAACTGGCAAATTTTTCACCACATCATACATAGGATAGACATTGGGATA
This sequence comes from Lygodium microphyllum, assembly GCF_053477565.2. Taxonomy (NCBI): domain Eukaryota; kingdom Viridiplantae; phylum Streptophyta; class Polypodiopsida; order Schizaeales; family Lygodiaceae; genus Lygodium; species Lygodium microphyllum. The sequence continues at coordinate 60,967,925 of NC_141138.1, forward strand.
TGGTAGGGAGAGAGTTGTATTTCCAGGATGATTACATTAAAGATTAAAGGAGGGGAGGGACAAGTCAAAGAACAAAGGCAATGCTAGTGTGGACAAGGACAATCACTACTGTACAATGCCAAGTATATAAGACATCTTCTTGTAAGTGGAGTTAATGACATGGGTATAACAATTAGTGGACCATGAGTATTTGAGTTAATGTGACAAGATATTAACATGGTTACTTATCCATGAAGAAATAAATACAAATGAATATTGAGTTGTATTGATCATCTATGCACTTACCACCAATTTGATGTGCAACTTAGAGATCCGAATATGGAGAAAAAGGGTCACTTGCATTATTGTTTATAAATGTATTTACAACAAAGACATTCAATAAAAATGTCAATTGTTGGTGGAAGAGAAAGAGGAAGGGGGGAGGAAGCCCAAAGGGTGCTAATTGAAGAAGAGGAAGGGGAGAAGTTAGTGGGAAGTTGAAGAGTCATGAGAAAAGAAGGGGGGGTGCCATCCTATAAAGAGGGAGAGAGAGCAAAATAAAAGAGAGAAAGAGGGTGCCATATTGAATGCCATGATGCCATCAATTGGAGAAGGAGAGAGAGTGAAGAGGCTTTCAACCCATCCAAGCTAGAGGATGTGAAGAAACAATTGTAGTTGGAGAGAGCAAGAAGAGAAAATTGAAGCCCATGCCTCTACCATAGCCATCGCCATGTCTTCTCCTTCTAGCTCCATTTTTGAGTTTCAATACTCTCCTCCCCTCTCTTATAAAACCATGGAGGCTAAGCTCTTAAGCTTGAAGTGAATCAAGATTAAGTGTTAAAAGAGTTACAATTGGCTATTTCTATGGCAACAATGCAATTGGCCAATGGATCTCTCGGGAGAGGGAAAATGATGAGCTCACCATTGGGAACGACTGGATAGACTCCCCTTGGCTGGAGTGCAACAAAGGACACTGCTTCCAAAGATGAATTTACAATTCTCGCATTTTATGTAAGTGTCTTAACTCGTTTAACATAAAAAATAATTCCATATGAAAGTTTCTTTGGTTATAATTTTTTATAAAATGTCTTTGAGCCTCAATTGAAACTCTAAATAGTTGTTAGAATTTATGTGTGTCTCATTTTATATTTTAAAAATAAAAAAATTAAAAATGATAAAAAATAGCTTAAATGGTGTAGATAAAATTTTATAAAATATTTAGTTAAAAATTTATGATAAATTATATTTTTTTGATGAAGTACATATTATTGGAAGTATTCTAAATTTTTCTAGAATTTTTAAAAGATGTTTACTATGTCTTAAAAATAAAAAATAGTTATTTTGGATGAACATTACAGTATTTTTTGATAAAAATCATGTTTTTAATTCAACAAAAATTAGGATCTTCTATAAAAAACCTAAGAATATAGTTTTGGATGTTTTATGAAAAACTTTTCTTGGGGTTCAAACAAAAAGAAAAATTATTCGATGTTAGTTTTTACTTTCTATATTATTAATATAAAATATGATGTGTCAAACTTTATGCAAATTAAAAGTGTTGACAAGGTATTAAGTTATATCAATATTTGACAAGGGAAATTTTTTTCTAAAAGAAAATTAGAGTTAATAGGTTTGAGGAATGTTAAGTTGATTTGATAATGAAGGGATAAAAATCCTAGTTTTAGTATTTTAGTATCCAATACAGAGATAGAGACAAAGTGCAAGATTAAGTAAACTTACTGAGTTTTCGATATTAGATTAGTTGGACTACTACAAAAGAGTGACGTAATTATTGAGGAAGGCTAGAGTAAATCATATAAATTGGTTACCAATATCACTTATTCAGTGCAACAACTCATAGGCGTTGGCTTGACAACCTGCGTAAAAGTGGCTAGTCATTTTTTTTGCATTTGTTGGGAGCCAAGTGCACTCGAACGAGTGATCAATCTCCCTAGGATATTAAAATCCTAGGTATTGATGAGTGAATATGAGGTCTCTTTTCTAAGGGACTATTTTCCGAATTCGCCCCAAAATTGCTAGAGGAGAATATTGGATTTAGCAAGAGACACAGACTTAGTAGAGGGGGGTAAATATTTTGGTTCGAAATTAACTATAGACATAGAAAAATTATCTTCTTGGATTTGGGGTTATAATGATTGCGTGCAAACCATAGTCTTATTAGCAGCGCACTTTGGGCTAATAGATGCAATGGAAATAAATACAACCAGTGTATCGTACCACTTTGATTGGTTTTATCGTAATGCTTATCGAACTTTTAGAGGAGTTATGGGATGATGTGTTTCCTTGGATACGTGTATCCAGAGGTTTAATAGTTACTTTCGATACAAAAGATGTTAGAGAGATCGTTGAAGTTTTAGGCCTAATTCTTGAGCAAGAAGAAAAGTTGCCTTATGGAGAAATAGACACAGAATTACCAACCATTCTAAACCTTCTAAGCGTGCATGCAAGAAAAAATTTAGCTTTATAGCTTCAAACAAAACGTGTGAAATTTTGGAGTATGAAAGTAACGTCTATTTCATTAATAGTGGTTGAATTCAGAAGAGAGATGGAGACAACAAAATGAAGCTCAAGATCAACGAGCTAGAGAACGTGCAGCGCGACAGGAGACTTGGCTATTAGACACGCTTGAGAGGGTGAATGCATTATTAAATCTGGGGATAGATGATGTGTCTAACTCAAACATAGAACCTTTTAGGCCTAGTATATCATTCGATAGAACATTGTCAAAATGAAGTGAAATAGACTCATATCAATGGGATCGAGTGGCCTCAGGCACTAGTAGTGTCATTGGGGAAAGGAGTAGACAAAGTAGTGAAACTAGGGAGAGTGAAGCTAATGCTATAGTAGGGAGTACTGAACCGCCCTTTGATTGGGATTTAGAGTCAAATTTTGGATTACACCAACTATTTAAGGAGCCTAAGGAACCTGCATGGTTGGATATTACCCAGGATTTAGGGTTAGAGATATTATTTAGAGAAACAATGGCTTGTAATCGAGTCAAATTAGCTAACTTTATGCAGTTTGGGGGATTGTGGGACAAGGATTTAGATGCACATTTGCAAAGATTTGAGGTGACCTGTGTCGCCAATGAGATAGTAGCTGATGACCAAAAGCTTCATATCTTCCCTGCAACATTAAAAGATGAGGCAACCAGATGGTACAAGAACCTGGATGCCCAACATAAAGTGACTTATGCGGTCTTATCAAGAGCATTCCTAGAAAAATTTCGATGACAAGGTTTCCGAGATAAGCTAGCCCTTCAATTGGATTATTTGTCCCAAGGAACAACTGAAAGTGTTGAACATTACATTGAATGTATGGAGACAATTATTCGAAAGATGAATCCAGCTCCTAATGAACTTATGCAAAAGCGTAAATTTATTGATGGGCTTAACCTAGAAGTTCATTAGCATGTTAGCCTACAATGGTGGCTAGCTAGTTTGGTAAATGCTAAAATACATGCTAGATGGTGGGAAGAAGTGCAACTCAGCCCATAATGACAGAGGGACTTATTTAAAGAACCTTGGATGGAATATCCAATCACTTCAAGCGGGATATCTAAGAATATGTCTTATGTGACCGTTCCTTTAAATCCATCGATAATGGCAAATCTAAATATCTCAAGTGTACCTTTAAATCCATACACTTCTATTCTAGCTTATATAATGCAAACATGAATGCCTTCTATGCTCCAGTTTCAGTCTCCTCTTGATGAAGCGAAAATAGTTGATATTATTTCAAAATCCATAGGAAAGTTGAAGAAGGAGATTATGAGTGTAGTGGAAGCACCTTTGAAAGAAATTTATTCGATAATAACAAATTCTTCTAGCGCACAACAATCCTTGACTAGCTTAACTCCAAACCCACCTCGATCCAATATCTGGTGTGGTATGTGTCATGGGTATAGCCATGTGGCTACAGAGTGTCTGACTCCTTCAAGACTAATGCTTGGCCATCCATCGTTCTGCACCTTTTGCCTTATGATAGGTGTTACCATTTTTCCAACAGCATAGAGGAGCGAAAAATGAAAAAAATGGAAAAAGCAAAATCCTGGCTTGTTGGTCCCTATTGTACTCGGCTATGCCCTGCAATGCCTTGCGGGCTAGCCTTCTCTCCTCCTCTAGGTCCGCAATGATTGCATCTGCCGTCCTGCCACGGTGCTCGTACCTGGCATGCGCATCGTAACTGCTCACCATCTGTTGTATGGCGTCTGGGAATGCGCTAACATCTAGCTCCCCTGTAAACCGATGGTCTAAGCCTCCCTCTATCATGGTTGAATTCTTGTGCCTGGTCATAAGTCAAATCCTTGTCGTTGACGCTCCTTGCTTGATCCTACCCTACGCTCCGTGCGTTTGCATACACCTTGGTTCTTCTCCTATTGGTGGGTTTTTTTGGGCCATTTATCTGAGTGAGTTCCTTTAATTTTTGAATGCAGTGCTCAACTTATGGTCACTCGTGAGTGTGTTGTTCCTCGTGCACTTGTGCGGCACGACCCTCAAAAAGCCTCGGTGTTGGCCCGAGACAACAAAAGAGAAAAGGGGGCACCATTAAAATGTGGGAGCGCCCCCGAATCTTTGTAAAAGAGTGCCAGGCTCGCTCCTGTGCAAAGTGTACACATTAGTTGGGAATAGGATAAATTAGAATGGTGGGAAATGGGAAAAAGGGCCTAGGCTACGGCCGGCCATGTAAAAGAGGGAAAAGGGGATGACTGCCCAAAAAGGATTTAGGGCTTTGTATATAAAGTTGAAAAGTGAATGAGAAGCTCATTCTTTGGTGTGTGGCAAAAAGAGTCTTCTTCTTCCTCTCTTCTTCTCTCCTTCTTGCTTGTGTGTGCTCTTGAGAGAGGGAATGTGAGAGTGTGAGGGAGTGAGTGTGTGTGAGAGTGAGGGATCAAGAGGGTGAAGCTCTTTACCATCTCCTCTTCTCTTCTTCTCTTCTCTTCTCTTCTCTTCTCTTGCGCGCACGGCTATGGAGGATGGAGCTTGGAGATGGAGGAGGCTTGAGGATGCTTGAGCTAGCATCAAGAATCGTGGAGCTACCGGAGTGCAAGAGAGGGGAGGGTACTCGATCGAGCATCAAGGTAAGCTCACTACACTCGTAGGATAGTGTGTTGGCTAGGTGAGAGATAGCCATTAGAGCTCACTTGGAACGCTTGAAACAATAAGCGGTCCGTGGGTCTTGGCGGTCGAGCAAAAGCTCCCACATTTTGGTTCCGTTGCCAGGACCAACGGATTCAAGCTTGAGCACTTGCGCACCTCATATCGAGCATCGAAGTAGGGTATTCATCCCCGAAACGGAGCTTGAGATAGGTAGGAAGTTGGGTGTTTTTGATCTTCAAAGTAGGTAAGTATTTTGGGATATTCTGGTTGTTTGATGATTGGAAAACGTGGAGAAAGTAGTTCAGTATTTTGCTTTCGATTTGTGTTGTGTTTAGAGTAGGTTAACAGTAGGAAATCACACCCGAGAGGCATAGAGTTTGCTACTGTAAAATAGGGACAAAATCGGGGAAAACAGGGAAAAAATGGAAGAAATGCTCATTTGAATGTGTAGGAATCACTAGGAGAGCAATCTGTAGCATTCGGGGAATGACCAGCAGGGTTATAAGTTCTGGAAGGGCAAGGGAATCCTCATTTGCAACCAGTTGGGAGTGAGAGAGAGAGAGAGAGAGAGAGAGAGAGAGAGAGAGAGAGAGCTTGGGCGACCGTTTGATCGATCAGGGCACGGAGTGACATTGCTATCGGCAATCCCCAGGTATATAGATCTCTCCCCCATCACTCCAACATCACTCCTAGTGAATTTGGTAGTCTATAATCATCGATGTCTTGAGATTTTGGACAAAATTTGTGCTCAAAAGTGCATTGGGCCGGTGAAATCGCACACCCGATTCAATGTCCGCTTTTCAGAATCGGACGATCGGACCAACCCATCTGACTCGGACACTCGGACGCTCGGACTCGGATGCTTGGACCAACCCCATCCGATCGGACGAATTAGGACACGTCAGCAATCGGACCACCTTATCCGATCGGATTCCTAGAATCGGACCAGTCCATAATCGGACCACCTAGAATCAGACACTCCGACCAACCCCGTCCGATCGGACCACTTGTCCGATTTTCAAAAATCGGACACCTAACCCCCATCTGATTCTGAGACTTGGACTGCTCAAACTTGGACCCACCTAATCCCATTTCTAGAATCGGACCACTGGTAAATTGGACCACTAGAATCGGACCACTGGTAAGTCGGACGTTCGATTCCCAGAGTCGAACACACCCTTTAAAAAAAAAAAGGGAGAAAATATCAAAACTTGACCCCCACGAGCAACTGGAAGCGCAACCCGCTCCAGAACAACATGGCGAACGCCTTGTAGGCAGTTCCCGACGTAGGAGTCAAGATCAAGAGACAGAGGGACAGTGTTGGAGCACTCCCCAGCGACCTACCCCCTAGTGAATGGTAAGAAGCAACGCAGACCCTAGAACCCACCAGAACGGCCAGGATCTGAGTAACAAAGCCTATTGGAACCTAGAACGAGCTGGCACTGGCTCATGCACTAGCCGGACCTCTATCTCACGCGCTCAATAACCCCACGGCCTCGCGGCCAGGAGTGTTGATGACACATACATTGCCTTCCTAGACATCTTGTGTTTGTATTACGTCGTTTTGTAGTCCACTCTTCTCTCACCCACTACTCCTCAGAGGGAGTCCCTTACACATTGCCTAATGGCACGAAGCATAGACAAAGGGGGTCCTTCAATGGTGGCTGAATGCCGCCACCCCTCTGTGACTCTCCTACACCTTGGGGATTGGCCCCTCGGTGCGTCGCTCAACATATAAACATTTCGCACAAAATCCACTCAAGGTACCATTTAATCGTATACAGGAATGTACATTTATCCTTACTTCTCTTTCCCTTAGACCCCACGACTAGCCTATGGCTTAGGGTGTCCTGTCTCTCACTCAACGTGGGTCAAGGTCCTAATGAAAGCAATTGCTGTGCATCCAGGATTTCTGATACCTTTAAACATTTCCATGACTTATGCAGATTGTGGATGCCAAGTGCTCAAACATTTAGCAAACAGTATCGTGCACAAGTGCAAAAATATTCTTTTAATGGTTTCCTTTCTCTAGCATTCGTGCTTCGTTGCATGGGCCTAGCACCGAGGTGATCCTCGTGCTACTAAGCTCTTAATTTTAATTATTTTCCATCCTAAATGCTATGCATAGAAATCAACAACTGTTCCATCATCTCACACGGCATTTAGACATATTTCAACTTCCCTACCCTCCCCCGTTTAAATATTGCATCGTTGCATAGATTTATAAGGCATTTTGCCATCATTTTATGTGTAAAAAACGGAAAAAGACGCACTAGAACAAGAAGGTGGGGATGAAATGAGGCAAATCCTCATGCTTCAGTCCCCACAAACATTCACAAACATTGTTCTTAATTTTCATTAATTTTCCGCACCCAAAATGCATTTTTCCCCTATTTTTAGTGATTTTTCTCTATTTTCCTTGTTTTTTCCTTATTTTTTGCATTATTTAATTACTAAAAATTCAAGATAGGTTATGGACTGTGGCCCTTAGTTCTTTCTTGCAATAAAATTGAAAATTTAGTTGGTGTTCCTATTCATTTTTCCATTTATATGCCCAAAAAACATCATTTTTCCTTGATTTTCCATATTTTACATGTTTTAGTGTATTATTTTGAGTCACAGGATGCATATTTTTCTGATTTTCTGATTATGATCAACAAGTACTCATGGAAAACAGCAACATAAACAATTTTTAGCCCACATGAACAACATTTCATCAATCAAAAGCCATGAAATCTCAATTTTCCTTTGAAAAAATTGAATTACCGCTTATTTGCGTGTTTCCGGTTTCATGTCCATAGCTGCAAATCTGAAAATCAGCAGCACTTCATGTCCAACACAATCACAAATCACCATTTCTAGCCCGTGGAGCAATCCGATCCATGCCGGACAAGCCTCCATCATTCTTTCTTCTTCCTTCTTCTTCCCACATGAACTTGCCTTTAGAAGAGAGAGAGGGAGGAGAGAGAAAGACTGAAATCAGAATTCTTCATAGAGACCACCATTTCTCGGGCGAGAGGCGGCGATAGAGTCCACAGACAGAGAGGAATGAAGCCCCATAATCCATTGGGGGGGTTGTTTGCAGCAGCCATGATGCCTCTCATCCATTCATGGCGCATTTTTCGGGCGCCATCTTCTTCCATGTTTTTTCATCCCTCTTCATTCTCTCTCCACGTTTTTTGCTTCATAAGGTACATAAAATTTTTGGGGGGGGTCCAAACTCAAAAGGCATGCTCAAATTTGGCCTCCCAAGTGTCCACCTTTTCATATCTTGACCATTTTGTGGCCATTTCCCCGTCCGGACTCGGAATTGAGCTCTGAAAAATCCTGGGCGTCCGGCTTGGCATCCCGCATTGGCCGGTAACTCTTGTCAACCCGCAAGATAGTCTGAAAAATTATGAAAAATCAACAAGTGTCGCTCGGGCACCTTTAAAGCACTTTGGTGCTTAAAATCGTCCTAGATCGAGCCGCCGCCTTTGACGTTGAATATTTTTTCCTTGATATTCATAATTTTTAGCTATTTTTAAGCACTTTCCGGCACCAAAATTCCACTCTCATTGGCGATCACGGGATAGGGCGACTCAGCCCGTCGAATCCACGAATATATCTGCACATAAACAACCAAAGAAGCATCAAACTGATACAAAACAAATATATAATAAAACTCAGCACAATGCTCCCCCTACCCCTGGACAGAACCAAGGCATGACATCCACAAGGAGTAGGCCTAGCATCATCTAATAGAAGATCCGAAACGAGTCACTAACCAATTGCTCCAACACAACCAAACTGAAAAACCTATCAAAGAGGTTGCCCTAAATGGTAGTCTGAACTACTTACCAACTAAGGACAACACAACTAGGAGCTCCTACCAGGCGAGGACTCCTATAGCCTGATCAAGAAGTATTTTCTTTCAGACATTTCTTCTTTTAGGGTTTTTATTTTATTAAGATACTTGGGCATATAAAAAGGAGGGAGCTGAGCGTAGTGACCCAAGGAGAACAGGGCATCGGTCTCAGGACCTGTCTCGGCACCCAAGAACCTACCAAGCCCTCGCAAGGCGACACTTAATCCTTTTCTAACGCTCACTTTTATTTTCGCTCCAACCTTCCTTGTTTTGTCATTTGTTTTTTTTTCAGCAAGAAGCCACCCCTAGGAAGACAAGGTATCGCCCCCGGGTCTGACTCGTCCCCAGGAATATACCAGGCCTTCACAAGGCAATGATCAACTGCTCATATATGTTCATTCCTTTTCTTTTCTTTGATAGGGGTTAGAACCCCTTTTTACACACCTTCGTATTTATATTCATCTTTTAGGATGTTCAGGGTTTCTTGGCATCATCATTATTAGCTTCTAGCAGGCTTCTCTAACTGCCTCACTACTAACAAGAACTCCTAGAACGGCTGCCTAGCAGGCTAGCAGAACAGGGCCACTAAGACTTCCTTCTAAAACAGGTCTTTCGATGCCTGACAATGTCTTTACAGGAGGCAATGACTACTCCGACCTCCCTCAAACATACTTAGCCTAAACCTGGGACTTGAGGCCTTGGCTGCCGGTCCCCAATAAAAGTATATCCCCTTGACAAGTACAAATACACATATAACAGGAACGAAAGGTACTCGTAAAGGAGAGGTATCACCTGGATTGGCCACAAGAAGCTTCCATCGCAGCAAAGGCTCCTCCAGGCTCCACCAAAGTCCACAAATCATCAAACCTCTCCAGCACAACACTTAAAACAAAAACCCGATTAAACGCACCCGCACTAGACAGGGGAATGGCCCTCTTGGCCTAATGAAATCAAACACTTCACTATAAAACTGAATCGGCCCTCTTGGCCTAATGAAATCAAACAATACTACGCATAACATCCTCTTGGAAACAACTATGATAGACATCAAAGCATACCATTCCCAGGGGAACAGGGCTCGTAGCCCTAAACTAGGTGCATTAAATTATGACCCATCCCTCCTGCGTATATCGCAAGAGGTGTTCGTATCACATGTCATCTAATCAGTCTGTGGGTCCAAGATAATAAAGGCAAATGAGTCTCGCCTACCCTCTGCATCACCCAAATCAACCATCGTCTGCCAAAGAGGGCATGTTCAGAAAGCATACCCCACAAATGACCAGGTCCTGTCTCATCGTCAATAGATATATCGGGACAAGGGCCACAATTAAAGAAGAGGTCTTCTTCATACGTAAAATTAGCCAATGAATCGGCAAACTGATTCCAGTTTCGTGGAATCACCTGAAAAGACACTCTATCAAATTCGTCTAGCAGGGCTATGGCAGTATGATGGTACATGCAAAGGATGGGGTTTCGTACCATGTATGTCCCATTGAGTTGATTTAAAACCAACTGAGAGTCCCCTTTCACCAACAATTGGCAGATACCACCCTTCTTTGCAATATTCAAACCCATAATCAGGGCTTTGTATTCTGCCATATTATTGGTAAAATTCACCCCGAGATAAGCAGCTAACTTCATGACAATGCGTCGTTGGGGGTCTCGGATGACAACTCCTATACTTTCTTTTTTGGATGCACCCCTGGACGCCCCATCAAAGTACAGGGTGTACGTCTATAGAGGGTTTACATATCCCGCCATCTGGAACTCTACTCGTAATTATGGTAATCGAAATTCAGCATATTCAACGGGTGGACTGTAGGCTCCATCCCTCCATCCTCATTGAATTCAACAGGGATGCTTGTCAAAATTTGTAGGCAGTGATGGCAGAAGACCTTGATCTCCCAAACAAATGTCCCGCCTTCTTGCTCAGTCACCTTATATCCTTTGCTCCACCAAATGAGCTTTCCTTGATGATACCTCTGTTCTAAATACGGGTATTCTAAATAAGGGATCAGACAACCCATCAACCTCTATCACGATTTCCTTGCAGATATTTGATCAATCTCGCCTAGACCTGCAAGGCAGTCATAGTATTAGTGCAATCAGAAATAATAAGGTTTAATCTTATTAAGATTAACCTTATTTTTAAATTCTACCCCCTCAAGGTCAGCTAACAAGACTGTGGATTTATTCTTTCCTATTCTAACGATCCTATAGGGCCCGTCCCATTTGGGCTCTAGCTTGCCTGGAAATAATTCACGTCGTGCGTCATAATACAGAACAAGCTGTCCTTTCTTGAAGGTGTATTTCTTGGCTTTAAGGTCGTGTAGCTGCTTCATTCGGCGCTTCGCCACTTCTTAGTGTAATAAGCTCTGCAGCTTAAGCTTATCTAAATGTGCCAGTGTCGTCAAGCGCTCAAAGAGTGCGTCTTCATCACTCAAAGAATGATTGATGGCAAACTGAATAGTCGGCAGCTCAATCTCTAAAGGCAAGACACACTCCTCCCCATATACTAACTTGAACGGGGTATGGCCAGTGGCTCGTTTGAAGTTTGTATTATAGGCCCACACTGCCACGTATAACTTTTTATCCCAATCCCGTTTCCTTTCCGATACAATTTTGGATAGGATGCCCACAAGCTGCTTGTTGGTGCTTTCAACTTGCCCATTGGCTTGCGGATTATATGGGGTTGTCTTGTTATGCTTGATTTGCCACATCTCTGTCAAACCTTTGATCACCTTATTCAGGAAATGGGTTCCACGGTCCGACACTAATTCTTTCGGCGGACCAAACCGGCATATTATCTGATCTAAAAGGAAACTAGCAGTTTCTTTAGCATCATCTTTCCTTGTTGCATATGCTTCTGACCACTTTGTGAAGTAGTCAGTTGGCTACAATGATGTACCTCTTTTGCGTAGTCGACGACGGAGTAATAGGACCCACAAAGTCTATTCCCCACTTCTCAAATGGAAGTATCGCCATAATAGGGGTGAGTGGTCATTTCCTATTCTCTCGACTATCATGTCGTTGACAAATATCGCATCTCTTAACATACGCAAACGCATCCTGGAAGATGGCAGGCCACCAATACCCTGCTCTTAAAGCCTTTTGTGCTGTAAGCCATCTAGCAAAATGGCCACCGCAAGCAGAATCATGGCACTCTTTCAAAATGAATGGCACCTCGTCAGGCATCACACATCAGTGATAGATGTCATCAACCCCTTGCCGATATAATGTACCTGCAATCAAGGCAAACTTTAACGCTTGCTGCTTAATTTTCCTTCTCTTAGCTTTAGATAATTCGGATCCCGCCTCTCCTGTCGATAAATAATGCATTATTGCAGCATACCAGGAGGGAATAGATGCCGTATCTATTTTAAATAACAACTCCATGTCACTACCTTCAACCACAGATTCTTTCGGCTCCCCAAAGTCCACAAGACATTCCACGATGCCTTGCAACCTTGGTGGCTTACTCCTGATTTCATAATCAAATTCCTGCAAAGTGATCAACCACTTTGCTAGACGATCAGGCGGCTGTAGCTTATTCATCAATAATCGAAGTCCCTCCGCCTTCGTATAAAGCACGACTTTCTCATAGAGAATATAATGCCTGAATTTCTTGGTCCCAAAGACCATCTCTAGACACAACTTCTCCATGTAAGTATAATTGATTTCGGATACCCCCAGCTTTCGGCTAGCAAAAGCCATCGGGTGGTACCACTTCTCTTCCCAAATTTGGGCTAAACAACAGTAGTTGATGCTATATATGGTGGCTGCCGAGAATATATAGAACACCTCAACTCTTTTAGGTGCTTTTAAAACAGGAGCTCTTGCTAGCTCTTGTTTCACATCCTCGAATGCTACCTTACAAGGGTCACCCCATACAAACGAACAGCTAAAGGACAATAAATTTGTAAGCGGCAATGTTCTTTCTACCAAGGTGTTTATGAATCTACGGTAATAACCAACCCAAGACAGAAAGCTATGAACTTCTTTCAGAGTGCGTGGTGGACCCATCGCAACTATAACTTTGACCTTCTCGGGGTCTGTCGCAATTCCTACCGAACTAACCACATGACCCAGTAATAGCCCATAAGGTACTCCAAACACACACTTCCGCGGGTTTAGAGCGATACAAAATTGTCTACAGTGCTCAAAGCATTTTCTTAAAATGATCAGCTGCCTTCCTCTCACGGTGGCGGCCCCTAAGTCATCAATAAACACCTTCAACTCTTCAGGGGATATGTCACCGAATTTCTTATCTGCTATTCGTTGCCATGAACCAGGCGCATTGCATAAACCAAAGGCCATCACATGGTATGCAAAAGTACCAAATACAGTAATAAAAGTTGTTTTCAACTTGTCCTCTTCTGCAATTGCCATCTGGTTATATCTTGCAAAGCAATCCATAAACGAGTATATTTCCCTACCTGCTAATTGATCCAAAATCTGGTCAATAAATGGCAACCGGTAGTAGTCCTTAACTATCTGCTTATTCAACTCCCTAAAGTCTACACATAATCGGATTTGATTATTCTTCTTCTTTCTGATCACAATTGGTGAACACCATTCCGTGTGTTGCACAGGAAAAATCAAACCCGCTTTTCGAAGCTTCTGTAACTCTTCAAACAGCCTGTCCCTTAGTTTGAAAGGCATATGCCTTACTTTCTATCGTACAGGACGACTGCCCTCTTTCAACGGAATTGTATGAACAGTAAGACTAGGAGGGATGCCCCTCAACTCATCATAACTCCAGGCAAAGATATCACGGAATTCCTGAATCAAGGCCACATAGTCCTCCCTTTCTGCTGTGCTGAGCATAGAACCTAATTTGATTGGCCATGAATCATCAGGCGTACCAAGGTCTAGCTCGATAACATCTGCATCTCTTATACGATCTTGGCCCTCTATCGGCTCGTTCAAAGTGATCTGATAGATGTCTTCCATGGTGGATCCCTCTTTGGACTCATCACTTGATGATGTCTCACTGGCAGATAAATCTTCTAATGTCTCTAATTCTGTAGAAGATAGAGGAGCTCTCTCACTCCGCGGAGACTCAGGATAAGCATCAACCACCACACTCTGGGCACCTCTGCCAAATATCAGTTGACCGGCGGGTATATCTACTTGGCAGTCCGCTTGCAAGATCCAAGGTCGTCCGAGTAATACTTGGTAACTTGGACGGCCTGCAAAACGAATCACCCTAAAGTCCAACAGGCATTCTACATTTGCAACAGTGACATGGACCTTAGTAATGCAACCTTCCGGCTGTCTCAAACTATCATTTGCCATTCTGAGAATTGTGGAGGTATCTTTCTGGATCGCAAGACCCAACCTTTCCATCAGTTCAGAACTCATAATATTAATAGATGATCCCGTGTCGACAATGGCATAATCTACTAATATCCCATCGACATAGGCTGTAACCCTTGGGCAATGCTTCTCAGCATGCTCGAACCAGTCATCACCAACTCGCGCAATACCCAAAGGTTCTACGATATACCCGGTACGTAGGATCTTCCTAAATTCCTTGCGTACTCCTGGGGAAAGCTTAATAAGCTGTAAAAGATTCACATCCGGCTTGACTTCGCAAAGAGAGCTCACCAAATCGAATTCATGATAGTTCGATAGAGCTTGCCTTTCACGCCAAACCATCCGCTCTTTAGGTCGCTAAACCGGCTTTATTGCCTCTTTCTTAACTTTCACCTTCTTCTTTGGTGGTTCCTTATTGGCTTTACTCTCTACGGGCTTCAAAGGTCCCCCTTCCATGGCAGGATCTAAAACTTGCGTTCCTTTGTCACCTTATTTAGGGTTTCCGTCGACGGCTTATCCTTGTCGGCTTCTCTACCCTTTTGACCTCTTGTAAGAACAGCTCGTAAATTAGAGGTTTCAGCATCATTAACGCCTACAGCCTCAATCAAACTAACCCCACTACCACTAGGTAGCTCCTCCACTGTAGTCTTTGGTCGTTGCAGTATTTGTTTAGGCCCATCTTCTCACTGGGAATCATTTCCTTGCGCACGATGATTAACAGGCCCTGGTTGCTGACTATCTCGCTGGAGGGAACTAATCTTACTCCAGCAAGTAGCTGCTAAATGGCCGGATTTTCCACAAATGTCGCACTTAACATTTGGGCAATTTCTTGGATAGTGCTGCCCACCACACCATTTGCAACTAAACCTCGAAGGTGCACCCTCATCTGGGTATCTACTTCCTATCAAATTTTGTTGTTTTTTAAGGAAGTTGACATCAACGGCTATTTGCCGATGCTGCTTCGTAATCATGTCGGTATAATGCTTCATCATGTCCTTAACCTCGCCAAGAACATTGGAAGCACTCGACTCATAGCCTTGGTCATTACCATGTCGTTCCATCGGCCTAACAATTCGATTAGGCACTGGTTGTTGAGCCACAGGCATGGTATTAGAATTGACCGCCTGGCCTCCTCCATTTGGAGCCATTTGACTGCCCGTAGGCATCGACATGCTAGGGGGAGCTGGTAACAAAGGAACATTCTGCATCATGTTCCCTTTCCCATTAGGGTTAGCCATCGCTATCCCTTGGCCACTACTGCCATTGGCCATCGCCATATTGTTTCCCAATACTAAACCCATATTCGAATTGCCTCGAGAAGCATAGGCTGCTTGTAGTCGGGATTCCACCTCTTGTGCTCGTGTAATGGCAATATCTATATCCCCCAAGGGGACATTACTCAACTGCAATTGGATATTAAAGTCCAAATCATGTAGAAAATATTGCAATTGGGTAGCTGCGGGGATAGGAATAGAGGTGTCCAACTTACGAA
The DNA here is from genome assembly GCF_053477565.2 of Lygodium microphyllum. Taxonomy (NCBI): domain Eukaryota; kingdom Viridiplantae; phylum Streptophyta; class Polypodiopsida; order Schizaeales; family Lygodiaceae; genus Lygodium; species Lygodium microphyllum. The sequence goes on from NC_141138.1 coordinate 60,983,682, forward strand.
AAATCTCTTTTATTTTCTTCGCATAAGCACAAATATCCTCGTGTGGTTCTTGGCGGGTCACGTTGAGTACACGCAACCAATATTGCTCACCCCTTTCAGGGGCAAACTCCCTTCGAAAAGCTCCATATAATGCATCAATATTCAATATGGTTCCGACTTCTAAACCATGATACTATATAGCAGCTCTTCCTTTGAGAGTCATATTGAAGAACATCATTAAATGTCCTTCTTCTTGGATGCGACAATTAAACATCAACTTTTGAAACTCCCTAATGTGGAGTTCCGTATCTTCCTCAACTAGCCCATTAAAAATGGGTAGCGGGTAACCTAGAGCCGGCAAATCCGTCGTTCCTGCTGGAATTGCAATAGGCTGCGCCATCACGAGGATTGGATTTGCACTAGGAATAGGGGACGGTGGGGTTGCACCTCCCGCACTTGATGTAGACTGGATTATGGAAGGAAGGGGAGCACTAGAGCTTCCACCTTCTCCTAACTTACTGCTTGTGGCCCCAAGACCACTACATCCACTCCCTCGTAAGGGTTCAGCACTGCTATGCTTAGGGGAATATCTCCTAAAAATTTCAGCACGTCGCTTAGCTCTTTCGTCTCTCTCTTGCTTCTGGATTTCTGCTAGACGATGCTTATCAATAAATAATGGATCAATCTCAGTATCCTTTGGCATAAACTGCTAGTTGGTCCCTAGACAACCAGGATTCGAGGACCGCCACTTTTAAGCGGCTCCCGGCAGATGCACCACTGATGGAACCTAGAACGGGCCGGCATTGGCTCATGTACTAGCCGGACCTCTATCTCATGCGCTCAACAACCCCACGGCCTCGCGGCCAGGAGCGTTGATGACACATACATTGCCTTCCTAGACATCTTGCGTTTGTATTACGTCGTTTTGTAGTCCACTCTTCTCTGACCCACTACTCCTCAGAGGGAGTCCCTTATACATTGCCTAATGGCATGAAGTAGAGACATAAGGGGTCCTCCAACGGCTGAATGCCGCCACCCCTCTGCGACTCTCCTACACCTTGGGGATTGGCCCCTCGGTGCGTCGCTCAACATATAAACATTTCGCACAAAATCCACTCAAGGTACCATTTAATCGTATACAGCAATGTACCATTGTCCTTACTTCTCTTTCCCTTAGACCCCACGACTAGCCTATGGCTTAGGATGTCCTGTCTCTCACTCAACGTGGGTCAAGGTCCTAATGAAAGCAATTGCTGTGCATCCAGGATTTCTGATACCTTTAAACATTTTCATGACTTATGCAGATTGTGGATGCCAAGTGCTCAAACATTTAGCAAAACAGTATCGTGCACAAGTGCAAAAACATTCTTTTAATGGTTTCCTTTCTCTAGCGTTCGTGCTTCGTTGCATGGGCCTAGCACCGAGGTGATCCTCGTGCTACTAAGCTCTTAATTTTAATTATTTTCCGTCCTAAATGCTATGCATAGAAATCAGCAACTTTTCCATCATCTCACACGGCATTTAGACATATTTCAACTTCCCTACCCTCCCCCGTTTAAATATTGCATCATTGCATAGGTTTATAATGCATTTTGCCATCATTTTATGTGTAAAAAACGGAAAAAGATGCACTAGAACAAGAAGGTGGGGATGAAATGAGACAAATCCTCATGCTTCAGTCCCCACAAACATTCACAAATATTGTTCTTAATTTTCATTAATTTTCCGCACCCAAAATGCATTTTTTCCATATTTTTAGTGATTTTTCTCTATTTTCCTTGTATTTTTCCTTATTTTTTGCATTATTTAATTACTGAAAATTCAAGATAGGTTATGGGTTGTGGCCTTTAGTTCCTTCTTGCAACAAAATTGAAAATTTAGTTGGTGTTCCTATTCATTTTTCCATTTTTATGCCCAAAAAACATCATTTTCCCTTGATTTTCCATATTTTACGTGTTTTAGTGTATTATTTTGAGTCATAGGATGCATATTTTTTTGATTTTCTGATTATGATCAACAAGTACTCATGGAAAACAGCAACATAAATAATTTTTAGCCCACATGAACAACATTTCATCAATCAAAAGCCATGAAATCTCAATTTTCCTTTGAAAAAATTGAATTACCGCTTATTTGCGTGTTTCGGGTTTTATGTTCATGGCTGCAAATCTGAAAATCAGTAGCACTTCATGTCCAGCACAATCACAAATCACCATTTCCAGCCCGTGGAGCAATCCGATCCATGCGGGACAAGCCTCCATCATTCTTTCTTCTTCCTTCTTCTTCCCACATGAACTTGCCTTTAGAAGAGAGAGAGGGAGGAGAAAGAAAGACTGAAATCAGAATTCTTCATAGAGACCACCATTTCTCGGGCGAGAGGCGGCGATAGAGTCCACAGACAGAGGGAAATGAAGCCCCATAATCCATTGGGGGGGTTGTTTGCAGCAGCCATGATGCCTCTCATCCATTCATGGCGCATTTTTCGGGCGCCATCTTCTTCCACGTTTTTTCATCCCTCTTCATTGTCTCTCCACATTTTTTGCTTCATAAGGTGCATAAAATTTTTTGGGGGGGTCCAAACTCAAAAGGCATGCTCAAATTTGGCCTCCCAAGTGTCCACCTTTTCATATCTTGACCATTTTGTAGCCATTTCCCCGTCCGGACTCGGAATTGAGCTTTGAAAAATCCTGGGCGTCCGGCTTGGCATCCCGCATTGGATGGTAACTCTTGTCAACCCACAGGACAGTCTGAAAAATTATGAAAAATCAACAAGTGTCGCTCGGACACCTTTAAAGCACTTTGGTGCTTAAAATCGTCCTAGATCGAGCCGCCGCCTTTGACGTTGAATATTTTTCCCTTGATATTCATAATTTTTAGCTATTTTTAAGCACTTTCCGGTACCAAAATTCCACTCTCAAAGCCTATCAGGCCCGAAATGAGCGAGAGTGAGTAAGACGCCGAGGAATTGCTTGCGGCACTCACATTGAATTTCTGCACTTGAAGTACACTTAAGAAAGCTGAAAGCCTGATTGGGCACAAGTGCACGAGAAACGACACACTCACCAAGTGACCATAAATTGAGGTTTGTATTCAATAATCAAAGGAAGTCACTCAGATAAATCACTAAAGGAACCCACCAATAGGAGAGGACCCAAGGCATAAAAAAACAATTGAAGCGCAGGGTAGGACCAAGCAAGGACCGCCACTGTGTCAAGACTATTCAACTCGATTTGAGTGTATTCCCAAATGCTATACAGCAGATGGTGAGCAGTTACAACGCGCACGCCCGTTAGGAGCACCGCAACAGGACAACAGATGCAATCATTGCAGACTTAAAGGAGGAGAGAAGACTAGCCCGCAAGGCATTGCAGGGCATAGCTGATTGTAATAGGGATCAACACGCTAGGAGCCAAAGGCAAAGCATGGAGATGCATGAGGTGCAGCGAGTGTTGAATTTGGCTGGCCGAAACCGAACAGACCATGAGAGAGCACTAGAAGGAGACCTGACATTGAGCGAGCTCCTCATGAAACGGCTGCTCGATAACACCGCAGTAGAGTAGAGTGCCATCGCCCTAGCGACGTCTCTGCTTGTTGCAGGATTAGGGGCAAACCAAGGCTCAAAGAGCCAAGCCAAAATATCGATTGTTGCCAAGCAACTCGATAAGTACCAACCGCATGACGATCCATACAGCTTTGTTGAGTAATTTGAGCAAGTCTGTGAAGCCAATGGCCTCAACGACCAGACTCAACGTTTGCAAGCATTCGGCTTTGCTTAGGTGACAAGGGTAGGACGTGGTATACAAGCCTGGATGCCGTGGAACGAGCCAACTTCAATAATCTCAAGGATCTCTTCATCAATAGGTTCACCGAGCCTAGATACTTTGATAACCTGCTAGTACGCTTGATGAATGTCAAGCAGAAAGAGAAGGAGGACATCCGCGACTATGTGACCCATGTGAGAAGTCTCTTTAAGAGAATCCCTCTAGGCGAGCGACCGATTGACAGAGCAGTTTCAACTGTATTCATCAGCGGAATTCGAGACGAGGAGTTATATAAGGCATTGGCAGGCAACTCAAGCTTGCAGCGGAACATGGTGGCTAGAGTTTTTGAGGAAGCCATCAAAGTCGATGACCAGCTGAAAGAGCGGAGCTCTAGGAGCTCAAATCTAGAAGAGACCAACCTGCGAAACTCAAAGAGAACGTCAGCCTCTGGTGAGTGGTCAATCCCATCATCCCAAGATAAGGGGAAGGCCGCCGAGACAGACCAAGTCTTGGCTTAGGTCAAGATGGAATTAGCCAAGATACAAAACATGTTGAGACGACCAACGCGCCCGCACATCCAATGCGTGTATTGTGGTGGAAACCACTTGCCGGCCGAGTGTCAAGACCCTAGGTCAAGACCATGCGCTAACTGCGGTAGGTTCGGCCATGATATCGCACATTGCAGACTACCAAGAAGACTTCCATACTCGCAACCCTATGGCCAGCCTTATCTAGCTAACAGGCCGTAGCCATTCTTCGGAAGGGGAGCCCCATTGGCTCTACCCGTGCCTAATGATATGAAACCAACCGTCCCTAGAATGGACATAAATCCTACAGGCATTCCTAGACCGCCTGGTCCTTCTGTGACCCACCCATCGAGCGATGCTCCAGTACACTACGTGGAGGAGCCGAATGATGAAGAGACCTACATATACCCTTACGTCTCGCATGAGACGAGGGCAACGCGGTCCTCATGGATTATCGACTTGTGCCGGTGATGGCGTTAGGACGAGGACGGGGTAGAGGCCTAGGAGGGCAGCCACAGGATCCAATCACTTGTTGGACTTGCGGACACCCCGGTTATGTCTCATCACGCTGCCCTAAAAGAGAGCAGCAAAACAAGGACAAGACTGACCAAAGGTGCGCAGAGTGCGGAATCACCCATCTTTTCATAGAGTGCCCAAAGCGGAAGTTGTCCTCTAGCTCAGCAAATTTTGGTGTCGAAAACCCTGATGGGGAGGCCACACCTATTCCCTCGCGAGTTATGACCCGAGCCCAAACGAAGCAGGCCGGAATCTCTCTACCAAGACCTAGCAATCTTGACGCAACCTCAATAGGAAAGAAAAGCCACAGGTGGAAAAAGAAGAGATCGGAAGCTAAGGTTGCATTAAAGACTGAGAGTGCTACGACTCTATCTATTGGGAAGAAAGTCTCAGACGTGGAGGCAGAGACTTCAACCCCTAAGACAGCTGAAAAGGGAAGCGCTAAGATAGGGGAATACTCTCATCCAAAGCGACAATTAGAGGCCATAGAAATGGTGAAGGAATGGGTGAGGGAGGCTTAACAACATCTCAAAGACGCTGAACCCATCATAGAGGACGAGATCAATGATCTCTCCAGCATAAGCACGCCAATGTCACCACCTCAACCTAAGTTGACCGAAGCAACTGTGCCACAAGTAGTGCCGTTGAGACCAAGCCTAGATACAACAAAGCCGTAGATCAGCCACCACGGCCATTGGCCCGGACAGTCTAGGCTAAAGGAAGGACAAGTATCTAACGATCTCCTGACCACGCTAGTGACCACACCTGTAACACTTAGCCTGGGATATTTGCTTAAGTAGCACCCTGCCCTATGGCAAGACCTTAAGCAGTGGGTCGAGGGATCACAAGAGCAGGTCACAGCAGACCCTCGAGACTAGGATGCAGAAACACAATTGCCAAGTTTGACGCTGCACTCCGTGCCTAAATCTTTGCACGTCAATGCCTTTTGGGAAGGCTCTGAGATGCATTCAGTCCTGCCGGTCCTAGCCCTGGGTGACACAACAAGGGAGGGAATCATAGACACGGGAGCCGGGGTTAGTGTTCTTAGCCACGCGGTGCTGCAGACTTGGGGAAACCCACCTGTCGAAGCTACTAGGTTTAACGTCACGCTAGCAAATGATATGAGAGTGAAGCCATTCAGGGTACTAAAGAATTGGCCAGTGAAGATCGCAGGTGTCCAGTTCTCTGTCTACTTTATAGTCATGAAGGGAGTGGACTATGATGTCCTATTAGGCCGACCCTGGATGCGCAACACTAGAGTCATCGAAGATTGGGGTAACGGCTTGATCTTCCTTGGCAATAGAACTGACGCCATAAGAATAGAAATGGACACCTGGAAGACCTCACCAGTCGACCTAGATGCCATCTTTGCTATGCTCAAGGGGAACACTCAGGTCAAGAGGCCCTATGGATCCTTGACCAATTATATCCCATGCCCAGAGGATGAGCGGGATTGGATGTACATCCTTGCTGCAATTGACCTGCCATTCTCAGACCATGAGGCGTATGAGCAGGCCATCAAAACGATCGGCAAGACCAACAAATCACTCTCTACACCAGTCTACATGATGGCAGCAAGCCTCCATGGAAGCCTAAGCCTATCACCTTCCAAGTGCCATCCAACAAAAGGGAACTCCAGGGGGTACTGGAATGCCTAACGGACTAGCTAGCTGGCAACCCAGCTGCCAACGTCAAACCACTCCAGGATCTCTTGGAGGATTCCAAGTGGCAATGGACCAGGGTGCACGAGTTGAACCTCATGTATAACTGGGCCCTGATTCCTGACCAACGACACGAGGCATACCAAGCCCTAGGAGACGACGAGCAGTCAAATGACAAGGATTCCTGCGATGAATACGAAGACTGCCAATCCTTTAGTGATGAGAGCGAGGGTGAAGTGGATACCATAGAATATGACACTGAAGGACGAGAAATTGAGCAGATATGAGCAGACGCCAAGCCGCAGAAAAGGCAGGCCCTTAGACTGGAGCAAGGAGTCATGCGCATGAAATGTGATCATGCGTGGTTGGAATGCATAGGAGCCATAGACCTTGAGCAAGCAAGCCTAGCCCAATCAGGAACGACATCAATACTTAGAACCGAATTGCCATCCGAACTACGGCCACCATGGGAGACTACCTCTTCTAGCGAAGATGGAGGGTTTGACTCTGAATCGGAAGTTACTTCGGATAGTGACCCAGAGATCCCTAGGCCGCCCATGACCAGACACCCCAAGGGGGACTTACTCGTCCACCTGAGGCGCAAACGGTTAAGGCAGGATAAGGCAAAGCACCCCAGGAATACACAATCAGAAGAACATCGAAACCACAAGACCTCCCTAAACGCTTCATTAAATTCAAAAAAGGGGATAGGTTAGTGGTTCTATTAGGTACCAAGCGTCAAGGGCAGACGAGCGAACGAATCGAAGGACCAGCCAAGGTCAAGGAGGTAAACCTAGCCCTGGAAGGGGAGACACCCTGACCAGTGTTCATTGCCGATGACTTGACTGGTAAAGAAGAGTTGAGTATTGTCGCTCTCTTGCAGGAGTACATAGACATATTTGCCTAGTCCTTAGAAGAGCTACGGGAGGTAGATCCGAGTGTTGTGACTCACAACATATCCATGACGTCGGATGCAATGCCGGTCAAGCAGCGACCATACCCCATGAATCCAAAACATGCTCATGCTGTCAAAGAGGAAATTGAAAAGCTCATGAGAGCTGGATTCATTTACGAAATTGAGCACACAGACTGGGTATCACCCATAGTCATTGTGATGAAGAAGAACCGCAAAATTCGAGTGTGCATCAACTACAAGAAGGTGAACACTGCTACGAAGAGAGACAACTATCCCTTGCCATACATCGAGTACATGCTTGAGAGGGTGGCAGGCAAGGAAGCCTACAGTTTTCTGGATGGCTTCTTAGGGTACAACCAGGTGCAAGTGCATCGTGCAGACAGGCACAAGACCGCCTTTGCTACTGAGTGGGGTGTCTTTGCATACATAGTTATGCCCTTCGGGTTGACCAATGCCCCCACCACCTTTCAACGTCTCATGTGCACCATCCTTAAGGACATGCTTCGGAAGGAGTTAGAGGTCTTTGTCGACGATCTGTGTGTCCATTCGACCTAGATCGAACACTTAGACAAACTCCGCATAGTCTTTGAACGGTGTTGCTTACATCGTCTCTCCTTGAACCCCTTGAAGTGTCAATTTTGGGTGAAGCACGGATGCATTTTAGGACACGTGGTGTCAAAGAACAGCATTGCCACTGACTTCTCGAAGGTCAGGGTTATTGTTGACCTTCCACCCCCAATTAATTACAAGGGAGTTCAATGCTTATTAGGTCACACAGGATACTATCAGCGGTTTGTGCTGAACTACGCGCTGATCACCAGGCCATTGTACAAGCTGCTGATTGTCTTCGAGTGGACCAAGGCATGCCAACGGGCATACGAAGAATTGAAAAAGGCTCTGACTACAGCACCAATTCTACAAGCCCTAGATTGGACCATTACCTTCCACGTACACATCGATGCTTCTAAGGTTGCCGTGGGGGCAGTGTTCTGCCAACCTGGTGAGCATAACTTAGATTACCTAGTGAGATTTGTTAGCAGACAACTCACTGAGAAGAAGATGAATTATTCCACAACAAAAAAGGAGGGATTAGCCATGGTGTTTGCCGTGAAGAAATTTTGGCATTATCTATTGGCCACACCTTTCATCTTCTTCATGGACCATCAAGACCTGCTCTATTTAGTGAACAAACCTTGTGTTATAGGACGTATAGCTCGATGGCTCCTCCTGCTCCTAGAGTTCGATTTCTCCATGGTGGTACGAAAGGAAAATAACATTACATGGCTGATCACATGTCCTGTATACCCACAGGAGAAGCCGCTGGACAGGCCATCATTGACGAGTTGCCTGACGCCCACTTATTCCACTTGTCCAGCGAGAGAGATCTATTTAAGACTGATCTGACGCCATACTAGGCAGACGACATAGTCCAAGTGCTCGAGCACGGACTACCTGAGCGACCAATAAAAAAGTCACAACTTAGGCGCTTGATCCTAAAGATCCAGCCCTACTAGCTGATTGCAGGCCAACTCTATAGGCTGGGGCAAGATGGATTGCTGTGTAGGTGCGTGTGTGAGCATAAGATGCACGATGTGCTCTCAAAGGCGCACAACGGCATTGCAGGAGGATACTTTAGTAGAGACACGACAGCATGGAAGGTGCTGTAGTCCCAACTATGGTGGCCCACACTTTTCCGCAATGCCAAGCGATTCGTCAAGCATTGTGACGAGTGCCAACGGACAAAAGTCCCGATTCGTAAGGATCAGATTGAGTTAATCCCAATTATTGCTCGACAACCCTTCAAAAAATGGGGAATTGACTTCATAGGACCCATCAGCCCTGCGGCGCAGTACTCACAAGCCAAGTACATCGTGGTGGCCACGGATTATCTCATGAAATGGGCAGAGGCAAGAGCCACATGAAAGAACGACACTAGGATGATTGCCAAGTTCTTATGGGAGCAAGTGATCTCACACTTCGGTTGCCCCATCGAACTGGTTAGCGACCAAGGCACACACTTCATCAACGAAGTGATAGCACATCTCCTATCCACCTTTCTTATCATCCACCGCAAATCCTCACCATACCACCCTTAGGCTAATGGTTAGGCAGAATCAACTAACAAAATTCTTATAAACGTCCTGACTAAAGTAGTCTCAGCCTCACAAAGCGACTCGGACAACAAGTTGATGGCAGCCTTGTGGGCCTACCGCACAGCTTATAAAACGGTCGTCGGCCAGACCCCGTTTAGGCTAACCTATGGAATTGAGGCAATTCTACCATTAGAATTCTTCGTCCCTAGCGTGAGAATAGCACTCCAAGAACGATGGAAAGGGAAGGAAGTATGGACGCAATGCCTAGTCGAGTTGGAACGCCTATCAGAGACTTGTCTTCTAGCCACCCATGCACTTCTTTGTGAGAAAGCACGACGAAAGAGCTGGTTTGACAAGCATGTCAAGCATCGGGAGTTTGAACAGGGTGACTTAGTGCTCCTCTACTCAGTTAAAGGACATAAGAAAAAGATGAAATTCAGAGGTCTCGGACCCTTCAAGGTTCGGGCAATCAGCTGAACCGGCAATGTCGAGCTTGAGACCCTTGACGGTGAAGGAATAGGCTTCTTTAATGGTAGTCGTGTCAAGAAGTACTTCCCTCCCACTCATCCTTTACATGAGCCACCAATGCTGGAACCGCCGGTCAAAATAGGAGCAACCACAATCACTGAAATCAACGATGGTGATGAGGAAGCTGTAGAACCCGCTTACCTCCATATCACGGGTCACTGCCAAGCAAACATGCGCTTTCAATGCCTTGATCGATGAGGGAGCAGACTTCAATGTCTTAACGCACAAGCATTGGATCCAACTTGGCAAACCAGTACTTCAACCTACAACGGCCAAATTAAGCCCATATGGGGCTCAATCTTACGCAATTCTCGGCAAGTGTAAGGTCGCCGTTTCTATCGAGTATAAGACTGTTCCAATGTTGTTTTACGTGTTGCCAAGTGCTATGGACACAGGCATGGAGTCACTGCTCGGGCGAACCTTCAAAAAGCAGACTCACTACAATGTTGATTATGAGTCGCAGCGCATCCACCTAGCAATCGGCAATGTGCGCATTGTCACAGCCTTCAGCAAGGGCTGTGTAACACCATCACTGTCTGCAGGGCTACCGATAGAAGCATCTGTAGGCAAGATTAAGGAGGGGATAGTGCACGTCTGTCGCTCCCCGATTTCCATAAGCCGCAGACCGTAGCAACCAAAGTAAGGGCCCAATAGCCTCACTTTCAATGGGTGCCTAAACAGCCTCGAGAATCGCCTAGGACTAGACGCGCCTGTCCGCATAAGACCCACAACTCTAAACCTAGGAGGCCAAGATGGAATCATCGAAAGTGCCGCGTGATTAAGAAAATATGGGTCCCTAAAACCCTCTTGTGTACGTAAGGATACTATGAGGGAAATGCCTCACTGTGGATCCCTAAGGCCCCTACGGCCAAAGGCACTAGTCCTATGCCACCCTCAAGCTTAGTCAGCCCATGTCCCTCAACACCTCAAGACCATAGGCTGTAGTGCTCTTCAGAGCCCCAGCCATCCGATTCGTATACGCTTCGGCCCAAGGGAGTCGCACAAACCTATCGGCCCAAGCAATAGGCAGTGCCACAGGTGGCATCATCCAACCAAGTCAATGTGACTCTCCAGCGCAAAGCTGACTGCGGCAGCCCAGCCGCCGCTGTGACTGACCCTAACCCACCCACCTTACAAATAGCCCGGTTGCAGGCCCAAGGAGACTCCCAATCGCAACTACGTACTGTCAGAGCCTCTAGTTCTAGCAAACCTCAACCACCCGCGGCCTTACGCCCTCCTATGAACGGAAGTCATTTCTAGCGCTAGTCGCCGCTCACCTTGCAGAGGACACCGGAGATGATGTAGTGGACTGCATCCAACGGCTCGATGCCACCTTTGTGTCGCTAGCCCTCAGCTATGACCGCTTGGACTTGGGTCTATTGCGCAATATGCCTTGCTCTTGGGAGACTTTTGAATTCGCCTTTGCACAGGCTTCTCGCTCTGCTACTAAGTTGCTCGGTAGCGAGGTCTCCAAAGAGCAAGCCATTAAGCAATGCCTCATCATGTCATATGATCCATGGGCCACTTCTGCTATCACTGACCAAGAGATCGCAAGGTTATCCCACCTTGCTGATACTGGATCACCCTTCTTGAGGCAGTGGTATGCTCTTAGGTTGCAATGGGAGGTTGACGGATGTCGTATAATGACCAATGTTGAACAACATCGAGCCATCAAAATGGCAGAGTATGATCCCATCTATGTCGCGCCTACCTCGTATAGAGTATTAACCACTCTTCGGGGCCGACCCATGGATGAGCATATCATGGGGCATCCCTATCTTAAACGCCTCTTAACAGAGGAAGAGCTCCATATCGCAAGTCGAGTCGGCTCTGGTGACTTCCTCAGAGATGTCGTCACATACATCACACACGTAGGGATTCGACCCTTTGATCTGGACCGCGCCGCTCAACTGGAATATAACTCCAACTTCTACACTTGGCTCCTGCCCAAATAGAGCGACGCCCTTTATGCTGAAAGCCCTTGGCCTCGCAACCTCCAATCCTGGGATGGATTCTTCTTTTCCAAAGGGGGAAGGGGTAATAAGGTAGAATATAGTGATATAAAAAATAAACAAAATAGAATCTAAAAAGTAAACCAAGTGTGAAATGTCAGTTAAATTTGAAATACAAGGGTAAGAGGTGATGGTAAAAGTCTGAAAGCCAAAGTTAAGGCTATGTTCAATAAAATCTGCTATGCTTTTATTCTTCCAGAAAAGTAGTTGTCAAAAGCACTAAAAGTGGAAATGGCTGAACTTGCAGGTGGCGATCATGGCAAGCCAGGACAAAGCGGGCAAGCTCCCCTTCTCAGAGGAGGAACAAGTAAAGTATGGCCTCACAGTGGAAACGAGAGCCTTCAACCAGTTAAAGTTCCGCCATGTCTTCAACCTTGAAGACGTGGCCATCGAAGAGCCGGCGGTACGCCAAATCATAAAGCAGTGCCACCTGCAGCAGTACTTGGACGTAGTGGGCCGGAGGGTGGATTACACCCAGTGCGCTGATTTCTTGCGCACCTTCAATAGGAACAGAGGCACCATCACGGTGCGCGACAATGAAGCCACCAGACAGGTGCAGATTGAGCTGACCCCCAAGTTGGTGGAAAGGGCACTAGGGCTGCCGAATAAGGTGGAAATGAAGCAGAAAAGAGACATCTACACCATGTTGGGGATGGACAAAGTGAAGGTCCACACCAATGACGGAATTAGCCTGGCGGACATCCCCAACCCGAAAATTCAGCTGCAAGCAAAGATGGTGCAAGCCTTTGTTCTCAAGCCAGAGGTACAATAACATAATGACCCGAATCAATATACCTCTGCTCGACAACATTGCGGTGCAATTGCTGGATGAGGTGAATCTTAATGGGTTCGTGAGGAAGACAATAGAGGCTTCAGCTAAGGCCCTGGCAACAGGAGGAAGAGCCATTGGAGGGGAGTCCCCGTCGTCCCGATCAACCCGCAAGGCATCATCCTCCAAAGCTGCAACCATAGGATTTGGAGGTGTCCTTACAGCCATCATCCAAGAAGCACTAGGGCAAGGACGAGAAGGAGGAGACAAGAAGGGGGGCGATGAAGGAAGTGATGAATCACCGTCACAATCCCTACCTCACACAGAGGAGTAGCAAAGGTTGTCAGATGAAACGGAGACAGACACAGACGAAGAGGGAGAATCCCAGAGCACCCCACAGAGGCATGCGGAACAATGAAGCAAGGCCCTACATGGAAAAATGGAAGAGGAGCGAAAGAAGAAAGAAAAGGAGGATCTGGAGAGGGCTTGAAGGGAGTTAGTCAAGGACGAGGAGGCAAGAAAAAAGAGGACCGAAGAGGAGCTGAGAAGGAAGGAAGAGGAAGAAATAGAGCTGGCCACCCGTCGCTCTATCGAGGAGCAGCACAAAAGAGACGAGGAAGGAACAGCACTTGGTTCCAGTACTAGTGTGCCTGAAATCGCACCCTTGCCCTCAGCAGAAGGAAAAGAAAAAGATCTGATGATGCCAACTCTCCCCCTCTTCATACCTTCCATGCCAGCCACTCCTATCATGACGACACCCCCTGCCACCGCCACCCAAGGTTCCACCCCAAAATTCGATGAGAGCAACGTGGTCACTTGGCTACAATTCTTGGTGGAACGGGAGCTGGCAAGAGAAGCGGCCGTGGCCACCCCAGCATCACGAGCCAAAAGGGTAGCCACGGTTGAACTGGAACCAAGGCCGAAGCTGAAGAGGCAAAAAACAGAAGATGTTGTCACCACCACCACCATGCCCCATTCCCCACCTCCAATAGGCCAATAGGACAAATATGTTGAGGAGCTGCTCTCGCAATTAGAAAGGGCTAGGGAAAAAAGGAGGATAGTCGTGGAGGAGCTGGTAGCAGAACGAGAATCACGAGCCGCTCTCGAGCTGGAGAGAACAAACCAAATAACGGAATACCAACGGGAGATCGCTGCGCTCAGAGAGGAAGCCAACAATAAGGAGGCAGAGGAATTAAAGGCCCTGAAGGAACATGACGTTGCTTGGGAAGAAAGGAGAAAAATCTTGATGGAGCGTCTCAACGGGGAGAGGGAGACCAATGCTCACCTTCGGCAGGAGTAGTCCCAACCACCGATGAACGCCAGGAGCAGTCCCGCCTACACCGTGAGCTTGAGGCCCAGCAGCAACAATTTATGGTTATGACTCTCCATCAGGGGGAGAACCTGGAAGATATGGAAAAAAGAGCAAAAGAATGGGTTGATCACAATGAGAGGAGAATACGGGACTTGGCACGCGGGCTAGCCAAAGCCGAAGGAGACAGGGTGCTGATTGAGAATCAGGCAAAGGCGGCCCAACTCTCCATGATAGCCCAACAGCACACCTTCCTCAATACACTGCTCCACTCCACTAGACCAGAAGGAAATGAAGCCAATGATCAGCTCTGCAAAAGAAACTAACCATTGCACGCATAGCGCTAACAACAGGCCTGCATGTGCCGCTGCAGCTAGGAGGCCTGCCGCAGAGCCTAGAGGAGCAAAGAAGATATCTTGCACAGGTAGGCCTGATGGTGCAGGAAATAAATGATTTCGATTTCACAGAGGCGAAGGCACAAGAAGACGAGCAAGCAGAAGGGGGTGAACCGGAGTTCGATCTGGGACCTCAGGAGGAGGAATACGCCCCACCACCCCCTCAGCCCACAACAAGCGGAAGTGCAACCCCTTGATACGTCTGCTGAGAGAAGAGCAGCCCAGGCTAACCGTAGGAAAGAAATGGTAGAGAAAGCAAGGAAAAAGCTGAATGTTAGACCTATTCCAAGACAGCTTGCCCCTCTCCTACCGCGTCATCAAGATCCCCCTGCTAAATTCCATGCCGAATTGATTATCTGGGAACAGCAGGAATATAACCGTGACCCCTTTGACTTGCGCTTTGAGTTTTCCTCTACCTTGAACAGAGTACTGCCCATTCAACTTGTAGAGGATGTCATCGCTATGGGTGCAAGGCTCAAGGCCAAGTGGTTAGCGAAGCGTGAGGCCCACCCAACTGCTTGGGGAGCCGAGGACCGCGAATTTTGGCAGGATAAAGTCCTCCAGGTGCCTAGATCAGTGGAAGGCTATAATTGCCAACCCACCTGGAGAAAACACATTTTTGACGTCAACTTTGATGCGTGGATGGCATTTTGCAACACCCTCCCTTCTGAGAGAAACGACCCTACTTTCATGTCGTATTCTCGAAGGGTAGGGGTTGACTTTAATCTGTCCATCCACGGCAGGTTCGACATTCCCATTATCTATAACACCAATAGCACCTCCCATAGGGACGCCCTTCTCTTCACCCTCCCTGATTTGTACAGCTCTATAGATAGATTTCTTAGCGAGTTCACCTCTTGTCCTGACCCCGCCTTCATAACCACTTGTAATTATCTTAGACTAATTAGGATCCTAGTCCACCAAGAGCCCGCACCCCAAGAACGACACCTCCCACCCCTCTACTTTAACCCCAATGCCATAGATAGCAGCACCATGACTCGCCTCATGATGCGTGCTTCTCTTTTGCCATCTTTCTGTGTTGCATTGCTCGAAGATATGAGCGACAGAAAATTCACCCAGTGCAACCACTTCTTCCTTTCTACCACCACTCTCAAAACCCGCCTCAACCTGAAGGGCTACTTGTTGAGTCGAAGATTCCTGAATAAGGCCCCCAACCCTCCGCCATCCCCTACCCGCCATTCAGATGACGAGGAGTAAACTCTCATCATGCCCTTGTATCGCTTGTCTCCATGTATAAGCCTCTTTATATATATATATATATATTAAAAAAAAGAAAAGAAAAGAAGAAGAAGAAGAAGAAAGAAGCACCACAATCACTACACCTAAGGTTCTCCCTAGCCCCCTCCCCACTTCACACTTAGGGCCCATCAAGGGCAGGAATTTCAGACCTGTCACCCTAAGACTTCCACCACACCTCCAACGAAGCATGAGCTGGGTCCTCAAGTGTGGGACGTTACCAAGGGCTTGCCCAAGGTTAGACCCATCTCCCAGTCCCATTGCCACGAGCATCACACACTACACGGCGAGACAGACACGCCCCTTAGGGAGCGCACAACTTTTCTTGCAGGTTATGTTCGAGTTTCAAGAACTGGCTACCCGCGGAAGAGGATCACCCACGGCATCCTTTAATGACCAAAACTTCTTTTCATGTGCCGGTATCCAGCCATCTGCCTACTGATGGCTACCATGATTGAACCAAGTCAAGGTAGAACTGCCATTGGCATAGATCTTAGAACCTCATCGTCCAATGATCCATGCCCAATGCCTCAAGATCTATGGATCGCTTATTGATTCCACAAGCCTGAAGACCTTCAACTTAAAACTGAAGATCTTCAACTCAAAGACAAGGATCTTCAATCAAAGCCACGGATTTTCAAGGCAAACAGGGTTTGGGGGGTTTCTCCAGAATAAATCCCTCCAATACCATCCTCCTAAGGGATTGCTTATTGCTTCAAGAGTTTCTGATACTCAAAAGACGACCAGCTACATAAGGTGTGCCACAACAGTGTGAAAGATGCCAAGTACCTTCAGGGAGCCTAAAGCACGCCGGAATCTTTCCCGGTCATCGTCCTTAAACCCCATCACCTATCTTTCACCCAACCACATTGGAAGCAATGTCACCCACCTACCTGTTCCACTTAGCAACCGACCTAACTAGCCACTACGTCCCACCATAGTGCCATGGGACTGGCACTTGGCTAGGAGGGGGGTAATGTTACCATGTTTCCTGCAACACAGAGGAGCGGAAAATGGAAAAAATGGAAATAGAAAAAAACGTGCAGGATAAAAGCAGAAAAAGGTGCTTTGACCAGTAACCAGTCCCTGGAAAATTTAAATGTTCGGGCACGACCCTCAGAAAGCCTCGGTGTTGGCCCAAGACAAAAAAAGAGAAAAATGGCACACCATTAAAATGTGGGAGCGCCCCCGAATCTTTGTAAAAGAGTGCTAGGCTCACTCCTATGCAAAGTGTATGCATTAGTTGGGAATAGGATAAATTAGAATGGTGGGAAATGGGAAAAAGGGCCTAGGCTACGGCCGGCCATGTAAAAGAGGGAAAAGGGGATGACCGCCCAAAAAGGATTTAGGGCTTTGTATATAAAGTTGAAAAGTGAATGAGAAGCTCATTCTTTGGTGTGTGGAAAAAAGAGTCTTCTTCTTCCTCTCTTCTTCTCTCCTTCTTGCTTGTGTGTGCTCTTGAGAGAGGGAGTGTGAGAGTGTGAGGGAGTGAGTGTGTGTGAGAGTGAGGGATCAAGAGGGTGAAGCTCTTCACCATCTCCTCTTCTCTTCTTCTCTTCTCTTCTCTTGCGCGCGCGGCTATGGAGGATGGAGCTTGGAGATGGAGGAGGCTTGAGGATGCTTGAGCTAGCATCAAGAATCGTGGAGCTACCGAAGTACAAGAGAGGGGAGGGTACTCAATCGAGCATCAAGGTAAGCTCACTACACTCGTAGGATCGACGACGCGTCGGCTAGGTGAGAGATAGCCATTAGAGCTCGCTTGGAACGCTTGAAACAATAAGCGGTCTATGGGTCTTGGCGGTCAAGCGAAAGCTCCCACAATAGGGCATCTATATACAAATTGTTGGTACAAGATAAGTCAAGAGCAACAACAAGCTTGCTTAATGCAAACGAATTACAATTACATGGATCATAATAATACAACTTGTGCGATTAGACCACCTTATCAACCCTTTAGGCGGAGAGGATTGCCAACCCAAGGTAGACCCCGAGTACCCCGAAATAATTACAATAATGATAAAAACAAAGGAAGAGATTCTCCTTTTTGGAGAAATAATGGTCCTTTTCGTAATCCAATGGGGCAAGGTGGACCACAAAGGCCTAGGGGAACGGTAATTTATTATCGATGCCAACAAGAAGGTCATATAGCTACATATTGTTCTAATGCGCATAAAAATGGAGACTATACTCAGGTGTAATGGCAAAGGGCATCACGAAGAGGATTGCCCTAAGGGAGAAGATAATCAGCCTAATGACAAGGGTAAGTAAATTTTTAACAAACCCTCAACCTCATCCTCAAATTTAGTTGAAGTAGAAAAAACAAGGCAAGGGAATGGAGTAAGGTCTAAGTTCATACCCCGTAGGGTGATCTTTAAGGCTAACCCCATGATTGGCATGGTTACTAGAGTGCAAAATTAGCAACAAGAGGAGCAAGGTCTGGAGGAAGAAAATCTACAAGTAAAGGAATAAGTGAAGGATAAATCTAAGGATATAGATCCTAATGTAGAGCTACCTAAGTCAGATTCTCCACAACATTCCTTTGACCATCCCTTATTACCTGTGCCTTTAGCAAATTTAAGATTCAAGTAGGGATAGCTCCTTTTCCTAAAGACTGATACCTCCTAAAGAAAGAAGTAAAGAGCAGGCAAAAGCAGTAAACAAGACATATGATCTTTGGGCTACTGCATTAGAACAGGTATCCTTGACCATTAACCTTCGACAATTGCTGGAAATAGTGCATACATATCTAAAGCAGCTTTATCATAAATTATTTCGGTGTCGAAGGAAGAGGATTGAAATTAATGTTCCTAAAGTAACCATAAGAAAAGCAATTAAGGATGTGAAAATAGTAGATTTGTTTGTGGATCCAGGAGCTCTAGTTATAGATACTACTATCAATGGCCACTTGCTGAATGAAGTGCCATTAGATGGTGGCTCAGGTCAATTTGATGATAGAATAAACAATGCATGAATTAGGGTTGAAGAATTTAGAAGCTATCAATATTATTTTATGTGTGACTGATCAAAGGAAAGTGATTCCTTTGGGGTTACTTCATAATGTGAAATCTATCATTGCTGGCCTAGAATTTCATGTGAATTACTTAGTAGTTTGCTCATTGTCAAATATCGCTTCATATTCCGTGTTGTTGGGTCGACCTTGGTTATACCAAGCAAAGTGCACTCAGGATTGGTATAAAGGTTTAATTGTGATTGGTCCTAGAAATGATCGGGTTAAAATACAAGTTATTTCAAAAGGATTTTTGAAAGAGTAAGGAGATTAGATGGTTAGTGAAGTGGATGAGAAATCCAAAAGTGAGTGTTATGATTCGAAAATGGAGAGGATCGATAATAAAGGGCCTTATGCCTGGTTGTTTAGAACACAACACCCAGCAAGAGCAGAAAAAGTGGAGATAAATATACTACATCAGCTTTATAAGGTAGAACAAATGGGTATTGGGGAATATGCTGTAACATTTTCATCAGACAATGATTCAGATAGTGATATTACTCACCGGTTGTCTACCTTTGAAGATAGAACCCTAGACTACTTAATGCTCTCTACAAAGAAAGTGGAATACTTTGATGATTCACCTGAAACATATTCCCAATTATGCGTAGATCAAGAGAAAAATCACCCAGAAGATGCATTTTTTACGTATAGCAAGCCAAAAGTGATTTTTATGGATGAATTAGAAGAGGAAGAGATGACATTTAATGTAGATATTAACATCTCAACAACTTTTTTGGAGAAGATGGATGAATTTGACGTTATTGAGAATAATAATGGCATACCTGAGAGTAGGGTTTTTATTGTTTCCCCTTATAAGGAAAATGCTCTACCCTTTGGATTTTGAACAATTGCCAGATATAGTTAAAAGAACTTATTGTCATCAGTTAAAAAGAAAAAAAAAGAGAAAGGAGGAGTAGGAATAGGTGCAAATAGTTACAAAGACCAATACTGCATGATGATGAGGATGACCAGCTTTGACCTTGCATAGGTTTGCACACACATCTAGTGAACATCATGGTAATTATGATAGGATCATTAGAGAATTAAATGAGGCTTTGGAAGTAGAACATGAGGCAGCAGTGTGACTGTTGTAAATGAAGCAAGGAAGAAAATTACTAATTTATAAAAGAAAAAGATAGAATTTCAATTTAGAGAAAGGAAATATTTAGATGAAATTTCACTTCTAGAGTTGTGTTTAGAGGAACGAATGTCGAAATTTAGTAGCGGGGAGTTACAGATGGAACAAGCTTTATCTATAGATAAGAACTATTGGGGCGAATATGAAAAGACTAATCGATTTTGGGAAAAAAATAAGTCTAAATTTCTTTAGCTAGAAACTCGAATGAAAGGCCCTACTAGAACTCCTTGGTTAGATGATCCATTTATGCGCTTCAATGGAACTATGCAAAAGACGTATCATTGTTCTAAGGGACTAGTAGTTGGTTATCAACGAGTTCAATCTAAATCTCCTAAGATCAAGATGCAAAATATGCCAGAGGTTGTATTATCTCATCCCAAAGAAAGGGTGATAAAATTTTACTATCTATGGGGATGGAAAGGAACCACAACTTAGATGGTTTGAACCTGTGATACCTAGGGATTTTGTAGAACTTAAACAAGTCATACATTATCTGGGTTGTCCAATTCAAGGTGAGGAAAATGATGATCTGCATTTGTTAATTCTTAATCTTAAGGATAACCAATGTTCTTGGAGTTTAGATGATCAAGAATGTTTAGAAAAGAACAATAAAATCTTACGTCAATACCATCATAAGTTACATGATCAATATCCATGTGATCAAGAGAGTAGATTTTTCAGATGATAGGTTCTATAAATACCATGTTCATAACAAAGTATAATATAAATTTGAAGCCTATTTTTCATGGCTTTACATTTTAAATTTTAGCGCACTTTAATTTAGTTAGTCTTCACATGGTTAGGTAGTTAGTTGCATGCACAGTTGGGATACTCTTTCAGTGCTAGGAGCTTATTACAAGGCAGTTTGACTAGATTGCTGATTTTCAAAGGAGTTTCGCTCTTTATTGATCTAACATATTCATGGGTTAGTGATTAGTGGTTGAGTTCTGTGCAGGTTTGATGATTGTTGCAATTTGCGAACCACTACGTGCTTATCTTTGCAATTCTCTTGGAGTTGCAATATCCATGTATATAACAAGTTGTTTCATATCTCATGTATCTATTTATATTCGTTTGAAATAAACACCATATTAGGGAATATAGGAATTTCCCATAAGTTTGGGACACGTGGTCAAATCTTTGGATTTGTCATAACTTGAACACTATAACTCCAAATCAAGGGATCTATCATTCAATAGATTTCATTTTTCAAGCACTTTGCAATGATAGGTCATATCATAGGGTTTTGAGAAACTTATGGGCATGTTATTCAGGTGCCACCTTTTTAGTATTCAAAAAATGGGAATTGGGAGATTCCTAAACTCACTAATATTTCGTTAATACAGGAAAGTTAAAAATATAACTTGATTGGCATCATTTAGACTTTTCCAAACCCAAATACCTACAGAAGAAATTCACAAATCTTAATTTTTAAAACACCAATACACCAAAATATTTATAACCAATTTAGCCTATATGAGAATCCACCCACATGGGATAGGACTTTAGCACCAAGGAGTGATTGAAAGGGGGTGATGTGTGTCCATGACATAGTGAATTTCATTGTATGGAAGTCTAATTGGGAATCCAATAGAGTTTTTCCCTATCTTTTTTGTCGCTTTTCTAGCAATATGTAGGGATAGTTGAATAACAAGGTTCTCTCCACAAAATTTTGACTAGGAGTAGCATGGATGAGAGATGTTGAACTGATGAGTATTTTTGCTTATCATTTGCCTAGCCAAAGTGACTAGTATTATGTACTAGATTAGATTCCTTGAGTGAAGTCGTTGAGCTGAAATGTTTGGCCGTTCAATTAAGTGATGCATTCTTAGCCTTCTAGTTGATCCTTTAAAAACAAACAAAACAACCAGTAAAAATCCAATCTAAGTAATAAAATTTCAGAAGAGTCTATATATTTATTATTTGGAAGGAACAAAAGAAAGAATGAAAAAAAAAAGCCATGAGACTGCAAGGTTGAAGAAGTGAAAAGAAAAAAAAAACACCAAAAGAAGATAATCGTCGCCTCTGAGGTCCTAGTAGGCTGTCGGGATTTCCTTGATGGGTGCCCTGCGTCCGATGCCTTGCATCTCTTTGGGACGGGACCTTTTGGGACGAAGAATCAATGTATATACTCTTTTGGCATTGAAGGAAAGCCACTACTATTTTTTTTAAAAACAAACAAATAAACAAAAACTATGGAACAATTGGAAGTTAGGGACCATTGACTAGTTGTTCTAGTAGAACATGGAGGGTTAGCAACTAAACCATAGGCATCCTATTTGGTGTCATAATGTTAGCTTGCTTTGTTTGGGTTCTTTGTTAGGCATGGACCTTATCTGTCAGGCTATTTCGGAAGCAATATTCCTAGTAGGATAGTAATATGGCATTTTCTTGCCTAGAGGGATTATTGTTGTGTAGCAGCTCTAGAAAGCTTTCTAGTTGGTATATTCTATGCACTGGATGAAGCTATGTTATGCACTTAAGTGGGGCGAGTGAGTAAGGGAATGTTAGTATGAATAAGTTTTTATACAACTTAATTGAATATTTATTTTGCTAGATTTATAATATGACACCAGTAAATATTTTCCTATCTTTTTAGTGTTTACTAGTTTTCTTTGTGTGGTTTTGTGGTTCTTGTAGCTATGCTTGCGAGGACACTTCACAATTAAGAGAGGGAGAGTATATTTTTCTTTTGAGGTAGCGTAGCAGTGCTCGTGGTACCTATGTTCGTGATGTAGATGTGCTCGTGAGGACACTTTGCAATTAAGTGAGGGAGAAATGATAACACCTAGAACCAATGCTAACATTGCAAAATTTTTTAGCAAAATTGTACACAATTGGCACATTGTTGCCAACTTTTTCCATTAATTTAATGTAGATGCGGTCGAGATTTCGTCTTTCTTCGAGGACGTGTCTCTGTAGTCCCAACAAGTGAATAATCTTGGTTTGAAGGAGTTTTTGCTAGAGGGTGGACTTAGGAAAATACTAAGTAGAATTCAATAGTTTTATCTAATCAGAAGGGATTATAATTTTGGCTTGGATGATCATTTGACCTTTCTTCCCATAAAGAATATATTGACAAATCCAAATGAGTTGTTTTTGAAAGGTTAGAGATGGTTGAGTGTATAGTCAAGTACAACTTGGCAAAAGCAAAAGGCATGGATTCGATAGCATAGATTGGACAAGTGGTCTTGGTCATTGATGATGATCATAGATAGGAGTAGTAGAACTGGCAAATTTTTCACCACATCATACATAGGATAGACATTGGGATATGGTAAGGAGAGAGTTGTATTTCCAGGATCTTTATATTAAAGATCAAAGGAGGGGAGGGACAAGTTAAAGAACAAAGGCAATGCTAGTGTGGACAAGGACAATCACTACTCTACAATGCCAAGTATATGAGACATCTTCTAGTAAGTGGAGTTAATGGCATGGGTATAACAATTAGTGGACCATGAGTATTTGAGTTAATGTGACAAGATATTAACATGGTTAGTTATCCATGAAGAAATAAATGCAAATCAATATTGAGTTGTAGTGATCATCTATGCACTTGTTGCCACCAATTTGATGTGCAACTTAGAGATCGGAATATGGAGAAAAAGGGTCACTTGCAGTATTGTTTATAAATGTATTTACAAAAAAAACATACAATGAAAAGGTCAATTGTTGGTGGAAGAGGAAGAGGAAGGGGAGAGGAAGCCCAAAGGGTGCTAATTGGAGAAGAGGAAGGGGAGAGGAGACCCAAAGGGTGCTAATTGGAGAAGAGGAAGGGGAGGAGTTAGTGGGAAGTTGAAGAGTCATGAGAAAAGAAGGGGGGTGCCATCCTTTAAAGAGGGAGAGAGAGCAAACTCAAAGAGAGAAAGAGGGCACCATATTGAATGCCATGATGCCATCAATTGGAGAAGGAGAGAGAGTGAAGAGGCTTTTAAGCCATCCAAGCTAGAGGATTTGAAGAAACAATTGTAGTTGGAGAGAGAATTGAAGGCCATGCCTCTTCCATAGCTATCGCCATGTCTTCTCCTTCTACCTCCATTTTGGAGTTTCAATACTCTCCTCCCCTCTCTTATAAAACCATGGAGGCTAAGCTCTTAAGCTTGAAATTAATCAAGATTAAGTCTTAAAAGAGTTACAATTGGCTATTCGTATGGTAACAATGCAATTAGCCAATGGATCTCTTGGGAGAGGGGAAATGATGAGCTCACCATTGGGAATGACTGGATCTTGGCTGGGACTGCAAAGGACACAACTTCCAAAGATGAAATTACGATTCTCATACTTTACGTAAGTGCCTTAACTCGTTTAACAGAAAAAAATAATTCTGCATAAAAATTTCTTTTGTTTCAACTCTGGATAGTTGTTAGAATTTATTAGGTCTGATTTCATATTTTGAAAATAAAAAACAATTAAAAATACTTTAAAATAGCTTAAAATAGTATAAATAAAATTTTGTAAAATATTTACTTAAACCATGATGAGATTTGATATTTTTTTGATGAGATACATATTATTGAAAGTATTTAAAAATTTTCCAAATTTTTTGAAAGTTGGTTACTATGTCTTAAAAATAAAAATTAGTTATTTTGGATGAACATTACAGTATTTTTTATAAAAATCATGTTTTTAATTCAGAAAAAATTAGGATCCTCTATAGAAAACCTAAGAATATAGTTTTGGATGTTTTATGAAATGTTATTAGGGTCAGAAAAAAAAAGAAAATTTATTCGATGATAGTTATTACTTTGAATATTATTAATATAAAATATGATGTGTCTAACTTTATGCAAATTAAAAGTGTTGATGAGGTATTAAGTTATATCAATATTGGACAAGGAAAATGTTTTTTAAAAAGAGTCATTCCGAAGCCCATAGGGTTACCTAATAACTGAAAAACCTCTCCTTTCGGGATTATTTGGCAACCAATATCTAGGATCCATTGAGGAGGGGCCTGGATAAGAGTTCTAACTCCTGTTTTGGTATGGTTGATTTTGGAGCCTGAGGCTAAACAGAATATGTCCAAGCAATTCCAAAGGTGAGGATGGACTCTGCATCATTATTGAGTGTGACATTAGTGTCATTTGCAAATAAGTTAAGTGTCATTTCCTTTTTATTGGGAAGTTTGATGCCCCTGATTTTACCCTAAATTCTAAAGTGCTCTAAGAGCCAGCCTAATCCATCTGCAGCTATAGCAAAGAGGAGAGGTGCTAGAGCGCATCCTTGCCGGATGGACATGCACAAATGGAATGACTCCATTAATACGCCATTGACTAAGATGGCTGTGGTAGCATTCCCAAAGCACAATAGAGACAAAATTGACATACTTCCTGCCTAAGCGCATGTCTAATAAGGATTGTAGTGTATAATCCCACTCCAACCTATCATAGGCCTTATCGAAATCTATCTTGTGAAACACGAAGTGCTTATGTTGTTTCTCTACATATTCCATTCCCTCCCACAAACTGATGATAGCATCCAGTATGTAGTGGCCCTTAATAAAGCCTTTTTTCTCCTTTCGTATCCAAGCTTGTAGGTGGCATACCAGTCTCCTTGCCAAGGACTTGGCAAAGACCTTGTACGTGGAGTTGAGACAAGTTATGGGCTGCCAGTTTCTCAGTTGCTCCTTAGCTCTCTTCTTATAAATTAGTTTAACCACCCTTTGGTTAATTGTGATAGGGAGAGCCCCATAATGGATTGCTTCAGCCCAACCTGCATAAGGGGCATGACCAAAAGGTTTTTGAATTCTTGAAAGAATTCATTGGGAAGCCCATCAAGACTTGGGGATTTTCCCTTAGCTGAAGAATCGATCGATTCTGCTATCTCAACCGATGAAAGGTCCATGTCCAAAATTGTAGTTAATTTGCATGGGATAACTCCTTTTCTGTATCGACAAATCATGGCTTTGGCGGCTATTTGCTCTATTGTAGATTTGTCTGTTTTCCCAAAAAGGTCAAAAAAATGGTTAAAGGTGACCGTTAGGTTTTCTGCTTGGTCTCACACAAAGGTGCCATTAGGTTTTTCAAGCAAGGGAAGACTCTCTTTGGCCTGCTTGGCCTTCAGGATACTGAAATTTACCTTAGCTGGTCTATCTGTGTGGTATGACCACCAATCTTTAAAGAAAAGGTGTAACCTTTTAGCTTCTAAGGCCTCTTCTTATCTAAGGGCATGTCTAAGGGCTAGCCTTCTAGAGAGAAGCAGATCCTGAAGGTTAGGCTCCCCTTTAGTTATTCTATCTTCTATGAAAGAGATTTCGTGATACAATTTTGCATGTCACTCTTGCCTTATCCTTGTTTGTGTTTCTTTTGCCCTACTAAAAAGTTTTTGGCTTTCTTTGATTTCAGCTGCCTGTCATTGGGAAATGATTGGACCATATGGTTTCATTTTCCTTACAAACATGATGGTATTTAAATATATTTGGGTCCGCGTGGAACCAGCCCACTCTACATGAGGCAGATGACGCTGTTGAGAAGGAAGAGATCACTTGTTTATGATCTGACATTGCTATGGTGTGTGATATGGTTTAGGCATAGTCAGCAAAGGATGTGAGGACAACTGTAGATACATAACACCTATCAAGACGAGCTTTCCTTATATATGGTGGGCTTTGGTTGTTAGACCAAGTAAAGCCTCCTATTTGGCCAATATTTACCAGACTATGAGAAACCCCATTAGCCATTCCATTCTAGTAACTCAGCAGCCCCTATGAGATTGCCTTTACTTTCAAAGAGATCTTGAATATGTTCCACAATGTTGAAATCCCCTACAAGTATCATGGGAAAGGGGATGGATTATAGAGATTTCCAGGTGGTAATCCTATCTCTAGGGGAGGAGGGGGCGTAGATTGATGTCACTGCCTAGTCTTCTTGTCCTTTGAAGACTACTAATACCCAAGCATGGGCAGTGTCCTTGAGTACCGCTTAATGAGATGGGATAAATTTCTTGAAATCCCTATGGCTGTGCCACCACCTCCACCCGGATGGTTTGTAAAAATCCATTGAAACTGGCATGAAAGAATCTCTAGATTTTTAGTAAGATGGGAATTGGCCACCTTTGCTTCCTGTAGGCAAACTACATCTGGTTGGATATTGTCCTGAAAGAGCCAGGTCTTGATGATTCGGGCCCGATTGGGGTCAATACGCCCTTTACAGTTGAAGTTAATTATCTTGAGCTTTTCTATCATTAATTTTAATTACTTTTAGAGTTTGAGCCTTTAGCATTGGGACCCTTACCTATTGGTAGGGGGCTGGCATATTTTGCATTCATGGTAGATAATCTTCTTTTATTGATTCCAACACTTCCACAGTTTGGATTGGATTGGGGGGGGGGGGGGGGGGGGGGCAGAACAGTGATGACATGCATCTGTAGGTTGAGGGCAGGTGGGGAGGGACTCCTCCTTTGCCACCACTGATTTCTCAGTATTTGAAACCCCCTCAGCCAATGTTTCCTTCATTTTAGTTGCATCTAAGTCATTAATTTCTTTCTCAAATTCATCTATCTACATCTCTGTTTCCTAAAAAATTTGCATTTCGTCGAAAAAGTCATCCTCGTGTGGTCAGATTCTACCTATGTGGTTTTCCCTAGCCAATTAGTGTCATGGACTACATCACTGCAATTTTCAAGCAAGACTATGTATCTATTCAAAGAGTTTAACTTAGTATTATTATTCTCTTTCCATGTTTGAGACTTTTGATTCTTATTAACATGATTTATGTTCTACACTCTCTAGAATCCTTCCTCATCTCCATGTGTGTGTGTTGGGGGGGGGGGGGGGGGGGGGAGCTCCTTCACCACCTCCTTTTTCTATTCTTTGCCACCCCATTCAAGGTAATCCTTAATAAAGTGTCCCTATTTCATGAATTTGAAGCAAGAATTAGGGAGGTTTTTATATATGACTGGTTGCATACGAATGGGCTACCCCTTAAAAAACCTGACTATTATCGTGTCCTTAAGATTCTTGGTAATATCCACTTCCACTAAATTTTGGGGATGCCACCTCAGATTGATATCAAGCCTAACGAGGAGTGAAAGGGGTTAGGTAAATTCAGGAGCTTAATCCAGATAGGCACTTTTGTAGGCTTGGGGCCATTAGGGTCGAAATCTATGGACCATTTGAATAAAGTTAGTGGAGCATTACGGAGCATCCATTGACCATGAGACATAATGATGGCCGCCATGTCTTTGGTCTTGAAGAGAAATGAAATAGTTATTGGGTAAATATATGGTAGATACAACCTTGTATCCCAGGTATCCCCAGTGCTCTCTAATCCACAATCTCAGGACCTCGATTGGAGGTCTCGAGCCATGGGCAGAGGCCAATAAAGGGCATGATAGTAATACGGGAAAAATACATGATCTATTACTTCATCTTCTAGGGTAATGGAGCACATACCTTCCTCTTCTTGGTTTGGGGAGGAGTTCTTATGTACGGTCTACGACCTGGGTGTTTCCTCTTTGGACCTCGTTTTGGAGTGTACAGCTTCAGGGTGGGAATGTACCATTTTGGCAGTGAAGCCTATGCTATGTGTTCCCGTCTCTAAGAATAGCTTCCTTGCAAGCCAGAGAAATGGGGTATTCCATGGCTAGCCAATGTCAAAGTACCTGCAAGATGTGAACCAAAGGTGGGGCAATCCAGAACTAACATGTTGAGAGATGTTAAATAGCGGGTTAACATGCGCATATGGGGAAGATAAGTGGGGTGAGGCATGTAGTATTTGCTGTAGAGGGGACGTCCCCTATGATAATATTCATCCTAGCTCGAGTGTGGGATGGATTCGAGTCGGCAGCAGATCTTCGTTCATGAAAAGTTGAGGGGAAGGGCAATGATTGATCGGAGTAGGGCTCGTCACCAGAGGAGTAGCAAGAGAAGAGGGAATCCCTGGAGGAGGCAACACCTTGACCCCACCCCTAGAGGTGTTGGCCAAGGCATCCAATGACTGCAAGAAGGGTTGCATGCCCTCCACCTGGTGGCGGGAACAGTCAGTTCCCACCTAGAGGTAGTGGGAAAACAGTCACACGCATCGGACGTCGAACGAGGCGGAGTGGTGGAGTCATTCCGATGAGTTGGACCCACAGTCTACCTAGTCAAAGAGTCCGAGTCAGACCCACAATCAAAGAAGCTCATCGCAGCGGATCGCATCCTCTGATAGAAAATATGGCATGTTTTTTGTTTATGGATCACTTGAGTACTTAAGAGAGAAAGGAATCCGGTGATAAATGCCCCTATTATGTATAATGGCTCGGGAGGCTCGGGGAAGCTTAGTAGGGCTCTAAGCATGTAGCAAATAATAAGTTTACACAATGACATATTGTATTCCATAAAGTATAGTATTACAAAACATTGACCCTCCCCTATTAAAGGTTCATTGCTGATCATATCATTGATTGTGAGAGGACCCTAGCTAGATTAGAAGAGGAAAATCTAACTCTCTTAGGTCAAAAGTCAATCTTTGTTTTGAATGAAGTATTGATTGTTGGACATATGTGTGAACCATATATGGTAGAAGGCCATCACCAGCAATGGATGTAATTGAAAGGACGGATAAGATATGCTCTTCATTAGTATCTAAGGCCAAGAGCATTTGGGAGTTGTGTATGTTATATTATCTAAATACCAGATTTTATGCATATTGCAAATGCATTGTATCTATTGAGGAAAGCATAAAAGTTATAATGGGATAAGATACATAGAAAGACAATGAGAAAATTGAAGAAAGTATTGAAGATTGCACCTACTTTGAGAAAAGAAGGTGACCTTGAAGGCTGCACATCTTCAATTCCTTTGAGAGAGAAGGAACTTAAAGGGCACATTGGCTTATCTACAAGCAAGTAATATATTGTATTATTTGCAAAGAAGTATTTCAAGTAATACTACTACTATGAAAAGAAATAACACATTAACACAAAATGTAAACTCAAATACTTACCCAAATGCAAACATTGTAAGAAGATTGGATATCATGAAGAGGCATATAGGTTCAAAAGACAATAGAATTTCATTGAGGAAAACAACCAAGATAAAAAGATGAAATGGTACCTTTTCTTAAGACAAGAAGAAGAAGACATGAAGACAAAGAGCTTGACCACACACTAGTAGTAGCCATAGAATGCACCCGGAATGTGCTTTAGTGGGAGGGGAACAATCAGCCATTGTAAAATAAATCAATGTAACTAATGTAACCACATGACCACCTTGTAGTAGCTGAATAAGGCACCAAGGGGTGTGTTGAAATATTTGTATGTACATGCATACGAGTGGTGTCTTCTTTGTACGCAAACTATATCTTAGAGTATCAAGAAATGAGGATGATGAGTTGGATGGACAAGGATCCAAGTTGGTAGGTCACACTAGATGAAATACGATGAATTGGATGTACTCATATGCTTATATGAAGAGACACAAGCAATGTGATTTTCAACTAGCTTTTTTTTCCAATATAAATGGTTTAGTCACTTTCTTTCCTTGATATTTTCATGTTTGGCAATTAAACTTGAGGATAAATGTGCTTTTAGTTATAAATATTAATAACTATGTTAATATAAACTTAATTAAAAATGCTCTATTAAACTTGATTTTAAACACACTATTTAACTATTTTGTAAACATGTATGTAGACACTCTTTGAAATGCAAAAGGAAATGCGTGTATAAATGCACCTATAACATGATTTTAGTAACATATTTCCACCATCAACTTAGACAACACGGAAGGATGATTGAGTTTTAACAATGGGACTAAGAGTTAGAGGCCTTTTAGCACTCTCATTTAGTAAGTATTGATTAAGCTTCATGTTGATCAAGTTCAGAGAAAACTTAGCTCAACTCGTGTTAGCTCCTTGGAGTATTTGACCATGAGAGCATTCTAGATGCTTTGAGACCTAGAGAGGGTATTGATGAGTCTTAAGTGTACACCGTCTAATCATTTTTTAGGTATGTTTGTTGGAGACATAGTTTTGTATATTGAGATGTGCTTTAGTACTTATGGACACATCCTTGTACTTAATTAGTGACTTAATGATCATGTACACTTTTGCACTTATGTGCACATCCTTGTGTTTATTTAGGATCATGTTTCTAAAGACATATTTTTGTGTCTATATTAAGATCTGTCCTTATACTTAATATATCTATAATGTACGAAGATTTGGACTTTAGGGTTTAGAGTTTAGGATTTGAGATTTGAGATTTATGGCTTAGAATTTAGAACATAGAGATTGGCATCTAGGGTTTGGGATTTAAGATTTGGGACTTGGGATTTAGGATTTAGGGTCTAAGATTTGGAGTTTAGGATTTGTAGTCTAGGGTTTAAGCTTTCAATATAGGATTTGAGAGTTGGGATTTATAGATAAGAGTTTGATTTAAATATTAGCATGTAGTATCTAGGGTCTATGGTTTGGAGTCAAGGGTTTAAGTTTTTGGGTTGTGATTTAGAGATTTACATTTTGGGTTTAGCATCTAGAATTTAAAGTCTAAGACTAAGGGTTTAAGGTGTAGAATCTAGGGTTTGGAGTCTAGGATTTATGGTTTTGAATTTTGGATTTAGGGTTTAGAATTTGTGATTTAGAGATTCACATGCAAGGTTCAAGGTCTAAGGTTTGGGACCTAGGATTTAACATTTAGAGTCAAGGATTTAGGGTTTAGAATTTGTAGTTTTTGATTTAGGATTGGAGATTTGGGGTTTGGGGTTTAGAATTTGTGGGTTGAATATTGGTTTTTCGTATCTAGAATCTAGGGTTTGGACTTAGATAGGGTTTTATAGTCTAGAGTTTAGGGTTTGTAGTCTATAGTTCAAGGTTTTGGATTTAAGATTTGACTTTCATGGTATAGGATTTAGAGTTTATGATTTAGAGATTCATATTTGGGATTTAAGATCTAGAGTTTGGAGTCGAGGGTAGAGGAATTAAGGTTTGTAGTTTCAGTTCAAGGTTTAGAATTTGAGGTTTAAGATTTAGGATTTCAAATATGTGATTTGGAAATTCTTTAATTTTAGGGTGTAGGCCTTTGGATTTAGACTTTAGGGTTTGTAGTGTAGGATTTAGAGTTTAAGGTTTACCTTACACACCACATTAACTACACCTTTATTTACACCATTACCTATATATTCCTTTAAAGTATAATTCTTGACTTTTAAAAAACGAACAAAATAGTAAACTAAACTAACAAAAGTTTAAAAAGAAGGGGAGAAAGAATATTTAGCATCCACATTGTTCAAGAAAGTTTTGAAACAATATGTAGAAGAACAAAAACAAGAGGAGGAGAAAAAGGGAAAAATGTATATCATCCTCTTCCTTAAACTAGAAAAATGACTTATGGGCCACATTAATTACTACATATTTCTTTGCACCATTTCCTATATATAATTCATTTGCATATTCCTTGTTTTGTGAGAACAAACAAAATAGAGACCTAAAGTAACATAACTATGAAGAAAAAGGGAAGAAATAACAACAAACATCCACATTACTCAAGAAAGTTTTGAAATAAGAGGAGAAAAAAACGTACCTCCATCTCTTCCTTGAACTAGAAAAAAACCTTATGAATATTTATAAATATGTTTACGTGAACTTGCTTGTTAACACCCTTTTAAACAAATGCATTATTAAATTTATTTATAAACACATCAATAAATACTCATTTTAATGGACATATGAATTCATAGATGATAGACTTATAGTCGTGATTTTGAAGGCCAATTTAGAGGTAACCAAATTATATGCCTCTTCAGATGCATTTAAATGTGTGAATACTTTGTGGCTCTCATGAGTGTATACACAATTTCTATCGCGTGGTTAAACATGCCCATTAATACACATTGAGTGCCAACTTCTCTACTTTGATTATGTTATAGTGATCAATGTGTATTCTAATAGCAATGCTTGACAACCCTTTTTTATTCAATATGTAAGTAATCCCTTTATATGACACATCACCACCAATTCTCCAACTGCCCAACTTCTAAATCCACAAAACTAGGATCTATTTGTTTATAGATCCAGATGGGAAAAGTGAAAATCCCATTTAAGGCCAACTTTTCTTTTACTAAGGAGTGGAATCTTTTTCCTTCTCGACCTTGGACGTGCATTTGCATATTGGATGGGAAGAATCACATATCCAAATCTATCATGACTAGGAAAAAGTAATACTAATAGTTTTTGGCCATATGTCAATACGACTCTACATTTTCTCAACTAGATAAGGGGCTTTTCCCTCGGTGTGTAACTAGCCTAAGAGTTAGTTTACTCCAAAGCCAATATACCGATTCCAAATCATCTTTCAAAGCACTTATAAAAAGAATTTTGATTGGTCCGAGGAGAGATGAAACCATATTTTTCAAGATAATTCACCACACATTATTTCATTATGCCTTATAGGATAAAGAGGCCAATAAAGTGACACCTCTCCAAAAGAAAATGTATCCACCACAATTTTGCAAAAAGTATGTTGCTTTTTTGGCTACTTAACAATATGATATACTTTTTAAAACATTACAAATGAACTTAATATGAGCCAAACAATTGAGCCATGTAAGTTTGTTTGTATTTTAAATTTCGCAAAGCCCTAAAGCAATGCATCCTTAGTATCACTCTATTGGCCCCTCAATGTTACTCTTTTAAGAGCCTTTTGCTTATACCGGAAGTCATTTGATAAAAATATCAAAACACCCTAATATTTTTCCTTTGAGCTCCGTATGATGTAAAAAGTTTGCCTATTAGAGGACGATATTTGTAGAACTCACTTGGAAGAAAATGCTATAATGGAGGGATTGTTAGATGATACTCAATTGGCCCCTTGACCGTGTACTGGACAAGCTTTTGAATGGATAGAATACGAGTAGCTGCTGCTAACTGAAGAATTTAGCTAGTGCAGGAGATGCATTGAGCTAATTGTTAGGTTGAGTGTCAGAACGACGATCAGCATATCCAGCCCACGTGATTTGCTTGGCGTGCAAACGAGCATGGTAGCGGGCGAGCGCAGTGAGAGAGAAATGCTGAGCGTACAAGTGATAGCGGAGGTAGAAATGGCCAGGAAAGCCAGTGCCGGTGAAGTGAGGCTCGTGCCAAGACCCGTCTCTCCTTTGGGTTCGAATAAGGTAGCTGATCCCATCCTCAATAGCATCCACTTCGTACTTGCCCAAACTGTCCCCGGCCGCCATTAACCCCATGAGTGCCCAGGCAGTCTGAGAGGGCGTGCTAGGGATATCCCCCTTGCCCTTTAGGGCAGGTTCATCGTAGCTGTGGCACGACTCTCCCCATCCTCCATCGCCTACCGACGTACTGGTACCGTTATTGCTCGCATTCTGCACTTGTACCAGCCATTGTGCCCCCTTCGAGAGCTCCTCCTGGTGGGAGGAAGGGTCCACCAGGGACAACGCCACCATCGCCCCGCAGGTGCCGTAGATGTAGTTCACACCCCATCGGCCGAACCAGCAACCTTCGGGCTCTTGCTCTTTCCTGAGATAAGCCATGCCTCTGTTGATGGAGTCGAGGAGGGGCAAGCAGGTGCAGTACTGCTCGCGCGGCTTCATGCGGCCGACCATCTCGAGCACCCGGGCCGTAACGTCGGAGGTGTTGGGGTCGATCATGGCCTTGAGGTCGCCGTAGGGGGTGGAGTTGAGCCAGTCCTGGTCGTTGTTCCTGTCGAAGGCGCCCCAGCCACCGGTCTTGCACTGCATGGAGGCGATCCACTTGACGGCGCGGGATATGGCGCCTTCCTTGACCGGCTCGCGGTGGGATGGCAGGCGGAGGTCCTGCAGGGCCATGACGACGACCGAGCTGTCGTCCACGTCCGGGTACCAGCGGTTTACGAACTCGAAGGCCCACCCGCCGCTGCCCGGCATGGCGGCATTCTTGAAGGCCCAGTCGCCCGGCTGCGTGATCTGCTTCTGCAGCAGCCACTCCCCCGCCCGCTGCAGCGCCGGGTGGTCCGGCGCCAGCCCGGACTCCACCAGGGCGCGCACCACCAGGGCCGTATCCCACACGGGCGACACGCACGCTTGCACCCAGTACTCCTCTTCCGTCTCCATGGCGAAGTCCCGCAGGGCCTTGAGGCCGCGCAACATGACCGGATCCGTGAGCTCGTACCCTAGCGTTTTCATGCACAGCAGAGAGTAGAACATGGCCGGGAAGATGCCCGCCCAGTCGCCGGTGTCCTCCTGCCTCTCCAGGACCCATCTCTCGGCTTTCCGCAGCCCCCACCGCCTGAAGGGCACCAGGTTCAGCTTCTCGGCCACTTTGAAGGCCCGGTCGACCGCCAAGAAGACGTCCGTCCACTTGCCCTCGAACTTGGCGTATGTCGGCGCGTTCTTCCGCCCTTCCGCGTACAGCTCGTCGAAGGACTGGGGAGCCACCACCTCCGAGAACACGGGCTTCTTATCGAACAGCACCATCAGAGGAACAGTGCATCCCCGCGCCCAGCTGGACATCTCGTAGATGCTGGTCAGGAAGCAGCTGGGCAGCAGCATGAACCACACCGGGAGGGAGGGTATCCCCCTCCAGTCGAAGCACCCCAAGAGCGCCAGGCACAGCTTGGTAAAGATGCGCGTCTTCGTGATCCCGCCTCTCTCCAGAATGAACCGGAGAGCTCTCTTCAGAGCCGGATCCGCCTTGCGCACGCCCAGGAGACGCAGGGCTATGTAAGCCTCCGCTGTGACGTTCAATTCGCCACCGCCCTCATAGAACAGCTCCCATCCCCCGTGGTCACGCTGCCGTTTCCTTAGGTATCTCTCCATCTTCTCCTTGGGATATTGGTCCTCTTGCACACCCAGTATCTTGTACAGGAGCACAGTTTCCGCCGTTATGGTGACGTTGCTCTCCAGCTCCCCCCACCAGTAGCCTTCCGGGTACTGCAGAGACAGTAGGAACTCTTGGCTCTGCTTGATCTTCTGCTCCAGCCGGGACGACATCATCGTTATGTCTGCTGACCTCCTGCTGCCATCCACCTCCGCTTCGAACTCATCGTTCCGCAGGCCGCTAATTAGGTCTTGACTATAGGGTAAGTGCTGCATGGCTGCTTCAAGAGTTCCTCCTATCATTAACAGTGATTAGACAAAGCGATGAGATAATGGAAGTTCTAACAGTAATTCCGGCTTACGCACAATGCACAAGTACTGTAATATATGATTAGGTCGCCAACTACTTGATCCAGCTACTGACTGCATGAATCACTGATACCTGTAGACATAGCTGATGGTATGAAGTGCGGCATTTCTATACAGACAGGCGGCGATTGTGCACGAACAGGGTGAACGTCCAGGTGAAATATGATGGCTGAGGCTGCTCAGTGCTAACTGCAAATTGTTGTAGGCAGTGAGCCTGTTCAAAGCCGATGATCTTCATTCTTTGACAGACTAGATGGGTATTTGTAGGAGAAGAGGCACGTAATTCGATGAATGCATGGAGCGCGTTGCAGCATCAACTCTCACCGCATCTGGTCGTTGGAGTTGGTCACCCGTCTTTTCAGAGTTAATAATCGTCAACCCTTTCGGTAAAAACACAGTCGCAGTGTCCAAGGTTCATTTCTGAAGGTTTCACAAACCCTTCTGGGTCATTTATATTATATTATAAATAAATGTATTGATCTAATTGCCCAATGCCTAGTTACTAAGGCAAGCACAATCAATTGTGAAAGGATATTCTCCAAGATGAACCGTGTCAAGTCAAATGACCGCAATCGATTGAGCTTAGAGAATGTTAAGAAGCTTATGTTTCTTTTGTACAATGGCACACAAGATCCAAGAGAGGTAGATTGGGATGCAATCTACCCTACTTGGGATAGCTTGAAATTCATCGAGGCTGATAGTAAAAGTTATATCAATGATTCATAATATAGAGTTGATTAAATCAAATATGTATACTATAAATTGAATGGAAAATTTGTCTTACACATGAATTAGAATTTTATCGTTGTTAAGTGATTTTGATTAAAAACTTGCACAAAGTGTAGATCTTGAAAGGTAATATTTATTGATGAACGCTGCCTGAGGAGTACTGCTTGCATTTATTTGGTCAACTGTGACTCTCCAACGACACTGGCACTTGCCTGGGTTGTGGCACTAGGAGCTAGCAACGTCCCACAATGCACTTAGGGCGGGTTCAGACCCGACAGAGAAAGAGGCATCCCAAATACAGATGGCCAATCAAATTTCAGCATGGAAAACTATATGTTCACACACATGGTGGAAGGCCAAAAAAATTAGGGGCATTTTTTGACACGTCATGGTCAAGTTTTTGCTCCTCTCTTCCGGCCTGCCCAACACGGATACTTCTCCTTCATGCCAGGTCTTGTCTTTGGCTCCTTTCCTTGTCCACCACTAATGTGAATGAAATGGCGGGCAACTCTTGGGAAATCCTTGTAGATGGGTGGAAAAGGGGATTTTTCAGCCTTTTGTCCACCGTGCAAGTGTGAACCCACCCTTAGTTTTGCCTTTGCCACTAATATCATTCTAACAAACATTCTATAGCTAGTTCCTGGCGAGTCGTCATTTTCCTACAAATTCAGGGGCAAGCTTGTGTGTTCTGAAACGTACCACATTCGTTTCTTGCCTCTCGTTGCACAACTCACGGTGGGAAAATCCCACTAGACCTTTGGCATTCCATGCATACCTTAAATACCTCTTTCATGTACAACATAGCCCTCTAGCCTTAGTTCTAAATCTTTTCTTAGTTTGTAGAGTTTATCTACCATTATGTGCCTAAGAGTCCTCTTCCTCAACCCCTTGATGTATATCAATGAAGATGAAGGCTTTGCAAAGTGGCTCTCTAGGGTTATGAAGAAGTCTTAGAATGTTTGTCTTTCTCTACCATGTGGAGGAGATGTTTAGTGTACGAGAGGACAAGGCATTCTCCATGCTAGCAATAGATCATGATCAATGTGAGTTTTCTTGGGATACCATGTCAACATTGTTGGTTCTTGCCTCATCTACCAAGGTTGAAGAGTTGGAGGGTACAATTGATGCCCTAATAGTTGCAATTGGCACCTCCAAGAAACGTGTAATTGGGGTAGAAGAATTTGAAGCTATTTGCACTAGGGTGGATGCAATGAGATGCTCCAACCTTGCATCTTAGGTATCACGCTTAGCACAAAAAATAATTCAAATTCCAACATGGACGTAACCAAAGAGACCAAGGTTAAGACTAATGAAGCACAATAGGTGAATTTGGTTGCTCTTGTGTGTATTTTTTCTTAATTTAATGAATTTTTATTGATTTTTTTCTTAGAAATATGTAAGTTATGCTCGATATAGATGAGTTTGCTAGTATATAGGTGTGTCAAGGGGCATTCAAAATACCTGCCACCCTAGCTCAATACATAGGGTGTATCTCCCCTTGATACTGGTTCACATCAAGTTCACCCCTACCACTTGCGTCCAACTCAAGATTCTCAAAGCACTTTCAAAGGTATTAGTATCACCTTGAATGCCAACAATATTATCCTTATTAAGGAGTTAATGAGATACATTTTTTGCACATACATACATGGAAGAATCATGATCTCAATGGCTTTGGAAGTGCTTTTGAGGCTCCAAAAGCAGAGATGGTGTCTAGTGTGGTGCAAGGGTAATTGCTTAAAGAAGTTGCCTCTTTTAAGAAACTAATTATATTTGTACTCTCATCATAGCTCTACAATGATACCATGCTAAGACACTATTTGATGTAAAAATAATTACAATATTAATATATTTTCTTCTTTTTATACGAATTGTACATGTAAATATCATGTCTAGCTGATCTTTATTTCTATTCAATTTGTATAGGCAACTATGAATATGTGATGCTACCTTAAATTGTACTCATGGATATATGTAATATCTAAACACTATTCGAATTTAGTCTGAGAAATTTTAAAGAATTTACAACATGTGATGCAATTCACCATTCATATTGATGTTAGCATTAGAATGACATTGCATTAGAATATCGTTTGCATGTGTTGGCATTGCTGTCTTGAGAAATAGAGCAAAAAAATTGTCATATGACAACCAATTCATATATTGTAGCATCATTTATACTCAACTACTCCTTTAGATAGACATACCCACACAGATATAGGCTTATTTATACTATTGACATGTTGAAATAAGTAGTTTTTATGAAACAAAACAATTATTGATGAAAATGTATAGTACTATAGTAATCATCATGGGGGCCATACAAAAGTATTAAACACACGTGATCCCCATAAGTGAATATATAAATTAGTGAATACTCTTTAAAAAACAAGTCCAATATGACATAAACACATTAAAAATTTGATTTCATTGATGTACAATGAGAAATTGCTCCAATTCTTTTCTACAAAACTATTTCTATTGCATTGATTTATAGTGAGAAAATGAATTGCTCCAAAGGATTTATAAAACTATGGAATTTAGTTCTGCTTGCCTTTAATTCTCTCAACTGTTACACGCTTTCAAGACCAAGATGGAAAAGTTGAAAAATAAAAAATGAAAGATAGTCCCAAGGTACGAGGAAGACAAAGGACATAGGCGCGCTCAAAAAAATCTGAAGACATGAAGTGCAGGGAAAAGTCTCAAATGTGAAATGAAGCACATAATAGTAAACACACCTTAATATGTTAGCAAGAAAATTATCACATGCATTGCAATTCATTTTGTAAAAGAGCAATGGGCTCTCTCATGTGCAAGTTGTAAAGAATGAGAGGTATGGATTGAGGGCCACACTAATAAAAGGAGAAGGAAAGAGTAGAGGACTAGACCAAGAACGGGATGGCTACCCAAAGAGGGATTAGGGCATGCATAAAAGTAAAAAAATGAATGAAGAAGCTCATTCTTGTGTGTGGCCAAGCTTGTTCTCTTCTTGTGTCTTGCTCTTGCTTCCTTCTTGTGCGTGAGAGGGAGAGAGGGAGTATGAGAGAGGGAGAGTGAGGGGCCGTGTAGAAGCTCTTCTTCTCCTCTCTTTATATTCATCTCCTTTTCTTCTCCCTTCTTCCGCACATGGCTATGGAGGCCAAAGCTCGGAGCTTGGAGATGGAGCTTGCTCGAGGGTGCATCTTGAGTCGTGGAGCTATCAACCGATTTGTGGAAGGAGATACTTGATCGGATTGAAAGGCCAGGTAAGCTCACTACATCTGGGTGTAGAAGAGTGCGCATCTATAAGGCCTGATCTCCCAAGGTTGAAGAGTTGGCGGGTACAATTGATGCCCTAATAGTTGCAATTGGAACCTCCAAGAAACGTGTAATTTGAAGCTATTTGCACTAGGGTGGATGCAATGAGATGCTCCAACCTTGCATCTTAGGTACCACCCTTAGCACAAAAAATAATTCAAATTCCAACATGGACCTAACCAAAGAGACCAAGGTTAAGACTAATGAAGCACAATATGTGAATTTGGTTGCTCTTGTGTTTATTTTTTCTTAATTTAATGAATTTTTATTGATATTTTTTCTTAGAAATATGTAAGTTATGCTCAATATAGATGAGTTTGCTAGTATATAGGTGTGTCAAGGGGCATTCAAAAGACATGCCACCCTAGCTAGATACATAGGGTGTATCTCCCCTTGATACATTGCTATGGTTCACATCAAGTTCACCCCTACCACTTGCGTCCAATTCAAGATTCTCAAAGCACTTTCAAAGGTATTATGTGTCTCAAGTATCACCCTGAATGCCAACAATATTATCCTTATTAAGGAGTTAATGAG
Source organism: Lygodium microphyllum (assembly GCF_053477565.2). Lineage (NCBI taxonomy): Eukaryota > Viridiplantae > Streptophyta > Polypodiopsida > Schizaeales > Lygodiaceae > Lygodium > Lygodium microphyllum. The sequence continues at coordinate 61,024,209 of NC_141138.1, forward strand.
ATACATTTTTTGCACATACGTACATGGAAGAATCATGATCTCAATGGCTTTGGAAGTGCTTTTGAGGCTCCAAAAGCAGAGATTGTGTCTAGTGTGGTGCAAGGGTAATTGCTTAAAGAAGTTGCCTCTTTTAAGAAACTAATTGTATTTGTACTCTCATCATAGCTCTACAATGATACCATGCTAAGACACTATTTGATGTAAAAATAATTACAATATTAATATATTTTCTTCTTTTTATACGAATTGTACATGCAAATATCATGTCTAGCTAATCTTTATTTCTATACAATTTGTATAGGCTACTATGAATATGTGATGCTACCTTAAATTGTACTCATGGATATATGTAATATCTAAACACTATTCGAATTTAGTCCGAGAAAGTTTAAAGAATTTACAACATGTGATGCAATTCACCATTCATATTGATGTTAGCATTAGAATATCGTTTGCATGTGTTGGCATGGTTGTCTTGAGAAAAAGAGCAAAAAAATTGTCATATGACAACCAATTCATATATTGTAGCATCCTTTATACTCAACTACTCCTTTAGATAGACATACCCACCTAGATAGAGGCTTATTTATACTATTGACATGTTGAAATAAGTAGTTTTTATGAAACAAAACAATTATTGATGAAAATGTATAGTACTATAGTAATCATCATGGGGGCCATACGAAAGTATTAAACACACGTGATCCCCATAAGTGAATATATAAATTAGTGAATACTCTTTAAAAAACAAGTCCAATATGACATAAACACATTAAAAAATTGATTTCATTGATGTACAATGAGAAATTGCTCCAATTCTTTTCTACAAAACTATTTCTATTGAATTGATTTATAGTGAGAAAATGAATTGCTCCAAAGGATTTATAAATCTATGGAATTTAGTTCTGCTTGCCTTTAATTCTCTCAACTGTTACACGCTTTGAAGACCAAGATGGAAAAGTTGAAAAATAAAAAATGAAAGATAGTCCCAAGGTATGAGGAGGACAAAGGACATAGGCGCGCTCAAAAAAAATCTCAAGACATGCAGGGAAAAGTCTCAAATGTGAAATGAAGCACATAATAGTAAACACACCTTAAAATGTTAGCAATAAAATTGTCACCTGCATTGCAATTCATTTTTTAAAAGAGCAATGGGCTCTCTCATGTGCAAGTTGTAAAGAATGAGAGGTATGGATTGAAGGCCACACTAATAAAAAGGAGAAGGAAAGAGTAGAGGACCGGACCAAGAACGGGATGGCTACCCAAGGAGGGATTAGGGCTTGCATAAAAGTCAAAAAATGAATGAAGAAGCTCATTCTTGTGTGTGGCCAAGCTTGTTCTCTTCTTGTGTCTTGCTCTTGCTTCCTTCTTGTGCATGAGAGGGAGAGAGGGAGTATGAGAGAGGGAGAGTGAGGGGCCGTGTAGAAGCTCTTCTTCTCCTCTCTTCGTATTCATCTCCTTTTCTTCTCCCTTCTTGCACACATGGCTATGGAGGTCAAAGCTCGGAGCTTGGAGATGGAGCTTGCTCGAGGGTGCATCTTGAGTCGTGGAGCTATCAACCGATTTGTGGAAGGAGATACTTGATCGGATTGAAAGGCCAGGTAAGCTCACTACATTTGGGTGTAGAAGAGTGTGCGTCTATAGGGCCTCATCTCCCAAGGTTGAAGAGTTGGCGCGTACAATTAATGCCGTAATAGTTGCAATTGGCACCTCCAAGAAACGTGTAATTTGAAGCTATTTGCACTAGGGTGGATGCAATGAGATGCTCCAACCTTGCATCTTAGGTACCACCCTTAGCACAAAAAATAATTCAAACTCCAACATGGACCTAACCAAAGAGACCAAGGTTAGGACTAATGAAGCACAACAAGTAAATTTGGTTACTCTTTTGTGTATTTTTGCTTAATTTAATGAATTTTTATTGATATTTTTTCTTAGAAATATGTAACTTATGCTCGATATAGATGAGTTTGCTAGTATATAGGTGTGTCAAGGGGCATTCAAAAGACATGCCACCCTAGCTCAATACATAGGGTGTATCTCCCCTCGATACATTGCTATGGTTCACATCAAGTTCACCCCTACCACTTGCGTCCAACTCAAGATTCTCAAAGCACTTTCAAAGGTATTATGTGTCTCAAGTATCACCCTGAATGCCAACAATATTATCCTTATTAAGGAGTTAATGAGATACATTTTTTGCACATACGTACATGGAAGAATCATGATCTCAATGGCTTTGGAAGTGCTTTTGAGGCTCCAAAAGCAGAGATGGTGTCTAGTGTGGTGCAAGGGTAATTTCTTAAAGAAGTTGCCTCTTTTAAGAAACTAATTATATTTGTACTCTCATCATAGCTCTACAATGATACCATGCTAAGACACTATTTGATGTAAAAATAATTACAATATTACTATATTTTCTTCTTTTTATACGAATTGTACATGCAAATATCATGTCTAGCTGATCTTTATTTCTATTCAATTTGTATAGGCAACTATGAATATGTGATGCTACCTTAAATTGTACTCATGGATATATGTAATATCTAAACACTATTCGAATTTAGTCCGATAAAATTTAAAGAATTTACAACATGTGATGCAATTCACCATTGATATTGATGTTAGCATTAGAATGACATTGCATTAGAATATCGTTTGCATGTGTTGGCATGGCTGTCTTGAGAAATAGAGCAAAAAAATTGTCATATGACAACCAATTCATATATTGTAGCATCATTTATACTCAACTACTCCTTTAGATAGATATCCCACACAGATAGAGGCTTATTTATACTATTGACATGTTGAAATAAGTAGTTTTTGTGAAACAAAACAATTATTGATGAAAATGTATAGTACTATAGTAATCATCATGGGGGCCATACGAAAGTATTAAACACACGTGATCCCCATAAGTGAACATATAAATTAGTGAATACTCTTTAAAAAACAAGTCCAATATGACATAAACACATTAAAAAATTGATTTCATTGATGTACAATGAGAAATTGCTCCGATTCTTTTCTACAAAACTATTTCTATTGCATTGATTTATAGTGAGAAAATGAATTGCTCCAAAGGATTTATAAAACTATGGAATTTAGTTCTGCTTGCCTTTAATTCTCTTAACTGTTACGCGCTTTGAAGACCAAGATGGAAAAGTTGAAAAATAAAAAATGAAAGACAGTCCCAAGGTACGAGGAATACAGAGGACATAGGCGCGCTCAAAAAAATCTGAAGACATGAAGTGCAGGGAAACGTCTCAAATGTGAAATGAAGCACATAATAGTAAACACACCTTAATATGTTAGCAAGAAAATTGTCACATGCATTGCAATTCATTTTGTAAAAGTGGGTTCTCTCATGTGCAAGTTGTAAAGAATGAGAGGTATGGATTGAGGGCCACACTAATAAAAAGGAGAAGGAAAGAGTAGAGGACCGGACCAAGAACGGGATGGCTACCCAAGGAGGGATTAGGGCATGCATAAAAGTCAAAAAATGAATGAAGATGCTCATTCTTGTGTGTGGCCAAGCTTGTTCTCTTCTTGTGTCTTGCTCTTGCTTCCTTCTTATGCATGAGAGGGAGAGAGGGAATATGAGAGAGGGAGAGTGAGGGGCCGTGTAGAAGCTCTTCTTCTCCTCTCTTCATATTCATATTCTTTTCTTCTCCCTTCTTGCGCACATGGCTATGGAGGTCAAAGCTCGGAGCTTGGGGATGGAGCTTGCTCGAGGGTGCATCTTGAGTCGTGGAGCTATCAACCGATTTGTGGAAGGAGATACTTGATCGGATTGAAAGGCCAGGTAAGCTCACTACATTTGGGTGTGGAAGAGTGCGCGTCTATAGGGCCTGATCTCCCAAGGTTGAAGAGTTGGAGGGTACAATTGATGCCCTAATAGTTGCAATTGGCACCTCCAAGAAACGTGTAATTGGGGTAGAAGAATTTGAAGCTATTTGCACTAGGGTGGATGCAATGAGATGCTCCAACCTTGCATCTTAGGTACAACCCTTAGCACAAAAAATAATTCAAATTCCAACATGGACCTAACCAAAGAGACCAAGGTTAGGACTAATGAAGCACAACAAGTAAATTTGGTTGCTCTTTTGTGTATTTTTGCTTAATTTAATGAATTTTTATTGATATTTTTTCTTAGAAATATGTAAGTTATGCTCGATATAGATGAGTTTGCTAGTATATAGGTGTGTCAAGGGGCATTCAAAAGACATGCCACCCTAGCTCAATACGTAGGGTGTATCTCCCCTCGATACATTGTTATGGTTCACATCAAGTTCACCCCTACCACTTGCGTCCAACTTAAGATTCTCAAAGCACTTTCAAAGGTATTATGTGTCTCAAGTATCACCCTGAATGCCAACAATATTATCCTTATTAAGGAGTTAATGAGATACATTTTTTGCACATACGTACATGGAAGAATCATGATCTCAATGGCTTTGGAAGTGCTTTTGAGGCTCCAAAAGCAGAGATGGTGTCTAGTGTGGTGCAAGGGTAATTGCTTAAAGAAGTTGCCTCTTTTAAGAAACTAATTATATTTATACTCTTATCATAGCTCTACAATGATACCATGCTAAGACACTATTTGATGTAAAAATAATTACAATATTAATATATTTTCTTCTTTTTATACGAATTGTACATGCAAATATCATGTCTAGCTGATCTTTATTTCTATTCAATTTGTATAGGCAACTATGAATATGTGATGCTACCTTAAATTGTACTCATGGATATATGTAATATCTAAACACTATTCGAATTTAGTCCGAGAAAGTTTAAAGAATTTACAACATGTGATGCAATTCACCATTGATATGGATGTTAGCATTAGAATGACATTGCATTAGAATATCGTTTGCATGTGTTGGCATGGCTGTCTTGAGAAATACAGCAAAAAAATTGTCATATGACAACCAATTCATATATTGTAGCATCATTTATACTCAACTACTCCTTTAGATAGACATACCCACACAGATAGAGGCTTATTTATACTATTGACATGTTTAAATAAGTAGTCTTTATAAAAACAAAACAATTATTGATGAAAATGTATAGTACTATAGTAATCATCATGGGGGCCATACGAAAGTATTAAACACACGTGATCCCCATAAGTGAATATATAAGTTAGTGAATACTCTTTAAAAAACAAGTCCAATATGACATAAACACATTAAAAAATTGATTTCATTGATGTACAATGAGAAATTGCTCCAATTCTTTTCTACAAAACTATTTCTATTGCATTGATTTATAGTGAGAAAATGAATTGCTCCAAAGGATTTATAAAACTATGGAATTTAGTTCTACTTGCCTTTAATTCTTTTAATTGTTACACACTTTGAAGACCAAGATGGAAAAGTTGAAAAATAAAAAATGAAAGACATTCCCAAGGTACGAGGAAGATAGAGGACACAGGCGCGCTCAAAAAAATCTGAAGACATGAAGTGCAAGGAAATGTCTCAAATGTGAAATGAAGCACATAATAGTAAACACACCTTAATATGTTAGCAAGAAAATTGTCACATGCATTGCAATTCATTTTGTAAAATAGCAATGGGCTCTCCCATGTGCAAGTTGTAAAGAATGAGAGGTATGGATTGAGGGCCACACTAATAAAAAGGAGAAGGAAAGAGTAGAGGACGGGACCAAGAATGGGGTGGCTACCCAAGGAGGGATTAGGGCATGCATAAAAGTCAAAAAATGAATGAAGAAGCTCATTCTTGTGTGTGGCCAAGTTTGTTCTCTTCTTGTGTCTTGCTCTTGCTTCCTTCTTGTGCATGAGAGGGAGAGAGGGAGTATGAGAGAGCGAGAGTGAGGGGCCGTGTAGAAGCTCTTCTTCTCCTCTCTTCGTATTCATCTTCTTTTCTTCTCCCTTCTTGCGCACATGGCTATGGAGGTCAAAGCTCCGAGCTTGGAGATGGAGCTTGCCCGAGAGTGCATCTTGAGTCGTGGAGCTATCAACGGATTTGTGGAAGGAGATACTTGATCGGATTGAAAGGCCAGGTAAGCTCACTACATTTGGGTGTAGAAGAGTGGACATCTATAGGGCCTCATCTCCCAAGGTTGAAGAGTTGGAGGGTACAATTGATGCCCTAAAAGTTGCAATTGGCACCTCCAAGAAACTTGTAATTGGGGTAGAAGAATTTGAAGCTATTTGCACTAGGGTGGATGCAATGAGATGCTCCAACCTTGCATCTTAGGTACCACCCTTAGCACAAAAAATAATTCAAATTCCAACATGGACCTAATCAAAGAGACCAAGGTTAAGATTAATGAAGCACAATAGGTAAATTTGGTTGCTCTTGTGTGTATTTTTGCTTAATTTAATGAATTTTTATTGATAATTTTTCTTAGAAATATGTAAGTTATGCTCGATATAGATGAGTTTGCTAGTATATAGGGAGAGTGAGGGGCCATGTAGAAGCTCTTCTTCTCCTCTCTTCATATTCATCTTCTTTTCTTCTTCCTTCTTGTGCACATGGCTATGAAGGTCAAAGCTCGGAGCTTGGAGATGGAGCTTCCTCGAGGGTGCATCTTGAGTCGTGGAGCTATCAACCGATTTGTGGAAGGAGATACTTGATCGGATTGAAAGGCCAGGTAAGCTCACTACATTTGGGTGTAGAAGAGTGCGTGTCTATAGGGTCTCATCTCACAAGGTTGAAGAGTTGGCGGGTACAATTAATGCCCTAATAGTTGCAATTGGCACCTCCAAGAAACGTGTAATTTGAAGCTATTGGCACAAGGGTGGATGCAATGAGATGCTCCAACCTTGCATCTTAGGTACCACCCTTAGCACAAAAAATAATTCAAATTCTAACATGGACCTAACCAAAGAGACAAAGGTTAGGACTAATGAAGCACAACAGGTAAATTTGGTTGCTCTTGTGTGTATTTTTGCTTAATTTAATGAAATTTTATTGATATTTTTTCTTAGAAATATATAAGTTATGCTCGATATAGATGCGTTTGCTAGTATATAGGTGTGTCGAGGGGCATTCAAAAGACATGCCACCCTAGCTCAATACATAGGGTGTATCTCCCCTCGATACATTGCTATGGTTCACATCAAGTTCACCCCTACCACTTGCGTCCAACTCAAGATTCTCAAAGCACTTTCAAAGGTATTATGTGTCTCAAGTATCACCCTGAATGCCAACAATATTATCCTTATTAAGGAGTTAATGAGATACATTTTTTGCACATACGTACATGGAAGAATCATGATCTCAATGGCTTTGGAAGTGCTTTTGAGGCTCCAAAAGCAGAGATGGTGTCTAGTGTGGTGCAAGGGTAATTTCTTAAAGAAGTTGACTCTTTTAAGAAACTAATTATTTTTGTACTCTCATCATAGCTCTACAATGATACCATGCTAAGAAACTATTTGATGTAAAAATAATTACAATATTAATATATTTTCTTCTTTTTATACGAATTGTGCATGCAAATATCATGTCTAGCTTATCTTTATTTCTATTCAATTTGTATAGGCAACTATGAATATGTGATGCTACCTTAAATTCTACTCATGGATATATGTAATATCTAAACACTATTCAAATATAGTCTGAGAAAGTTTAAAGAATTTACAACATGTGATGCAATTCACCATTGATATTGATGTTAGCATTAGAATGACATTGCATTAGAATATCGTTTGCATGTGTTGGCATGGCTGTCTTGAGAAATAGAGCAAAAAAATTGTCATATGACAACCAATTCATATATTGTAGCATCATTTATACTCAACTACTCCTTTAGATAGGCATACCCACACAGATAGAGGCTTATTTATACTATTGACATGTTGAAATAAGTAGTTTTTATGAAACAAAACAATTATTGATGAAAATGTATAGTACTATAGTAATCATCATGGGGGCCATACGAAAGTATTAAACACACGTGATCCCCATAAGTGAACATATAAATTAGTGAATACTCTTTAAAAAACAAGTCGAATATGACATAAACACATTAAAAATTTGATTTCATTGATGTACAATGAGAAATAGCTCCAATTCTTTTCTACAAAACTATTTCTATTGCATTGATTTATAGTGAGAAAATGAATTGCTCCAAAGGATTTATAAAACTATGGAATTTAGTTCTGCTTGCCTTTAATTCTCTTAACTGTTACATGCTTTGAAGACCAAGATGGAAAAGTTGAAAAATAAAAAATGAAAGACAATCCCAAGGTACGAGGAAGACAGAGGACATAGGCGCGCTCAAAAAAATCTGAAGACATGAAGTGCAGGTAAAAGTCTCAAATGTGAAATGAAGCACATAATAGTAAACACGCCTTAATATGTTAGCAAGAAAATTGTCACATGCATTGCAATTCATTTTGTAAAAGAGCAATGGGCTCTCTCATGTGCAAGTTGTAAAGAATGAGAGGTATGGATTGAGGGCCACACTAATAAAAAGGAGAAGGAAAGAGTAGAGGACCGGACCAGGAACGGGATGGCTACCCAAGGAGGGATTAGGGCATGCATAAAAGTCAAAAAATTAATGAAGAAGCTCATTCTTGTGTGTGGCCAAGCTTGTTCTCTTCTTGTGTCTTGATCTTGCTTCCTTCTTGTGCATGAGAGGGAGAGAGGGAGTATGAGAGAGGGAGTGAGGGGCCGTGTAGAAGCTCTTCTTCTCCTCTCTTCATATTCATCTTCTTTTCTTCTCCCTTCTTGCACACATGGCTATGGAGGTCAAAGCTCGGAGCTTGGAGATGGAGCTTGCTCGAGGGTGCATCTTGAGTCGTGGAGCTATCAACCGATTTGTGGAAGGAGATACTTGATCGGATTGAAAGGCCAGGTAAGCTCACTACATTTGGGTGTGGAAGAGTACATATGGTTATGTGAGAGGTAGCCATAGCTCTCGGCTTGAAACGCTTAAAGCAATAAGCGGTTTGTGGGACTTGCTAGGTTTGCTCGCAAGAGTGATGACATTTTGGTTCCATTGCCAAGACTAACAAATTGAAGCTTGAGTGCTTGTGCACTCCAAATTGAGTGACAAAGTAAGAGTTTGTCCCCGAAATGACAATTGGATTTAGGTAGGAAGTGAGGGAGTCGGAGGCCATTGGATCTCTCTTGTGGATTTATTTAGGTTTAGAAAGCTTTTTGTGCATTAGTTAGAGTAGGAGAAGTGTATTTTGATGAGATTTGAGACATTAAGACCTGGGAAATAAGGAAAAGATAACCCTATGTATAACCATGAAACAAGGAAATAGGGGAAGAAAGAAATGTTTTTAAAAATATCTAGGAAGAAAAATAGCATGTAAGGGGAGAAAGATAGAACACAAACGGTGAAAATGGGGAAAAGAGAGCTCATTTGCATACTATGAGATTGAGAGAGCTAGTGCAAAGGATAGGTAGTACATGTCCAGAGGCAGTAACACCAAAAAATCTTCCACATTGACACATTCACATGTTTCATGTATGCGCTAAGTCCTTATGGATCATTGTTGCATTGATTCAAAACCTTGGGTACATTGGACATTGATCATTAAATCATAAAAATGAATAGTTGTGCCATTCGACGTGTTTTCATGTGTCACTCTGATGGTGATCACATGCCTTGGATAGTCGACCAGACTTAGACATTCGATTGACTTAAGTCCACCCAGATGTTGACTCAGACAAGAGTCTAACCACTTAGACTCAGACCAAATTTGGGCCTCGGACGATCGAATCCTCAACCTTGGATGGCCACTTAGATGCTCAGATAGGAGTTTCTCTTCCGAGTTTGAGTTTAATCACTTGGATAGCCACTTAGATGCTCAGATAGGAGTTTCTCTTCCGAGTTTGAGTTTAATCACTTGGATAGTCACTTACATTTAGGAGCCCATTCAGATGGTCGAGTCTTGGACTCAGAAAAGTTGTCTAGAATCCTATTTTTGATTGTTTTCTATCACGTTAAGATCTGTTAGGGCCTATTACCACAATTGTCCACCAACTAGGTTGGAATTTGGACCCTAGCACATGTGAGATCATAGAGTTGTTTGCACTCAAAAACCTTGACGTAGCAGTTTAGGAGTGATTAAAATAATTGACCTTCAGCTGCTACCTTAGATAGAGACTTAAGTTGACCCACTCGGCTGAACACCGGTCAAAGCACCTATAACAACCCATCAAGGACCCAAAGCGGTCTGCTAAGAGTAATCAAAATCCACTAGAAAAGGTTGCAATGGCATGAAACTGATTGGATGTAGTTGACTTCATCAAATGTTACACTGTGCATTGTAGACACTTAAGCGTATGTGAAAGATGGAAAGCTTGATTTCACATAACTCACATTGAGTTGCATTACTCTAGCATATAACTGATTGGATGTAGTTGACTTCATCAAATGTTACACTGTGCATTGTAGACACTTAAGCGTATGTGAAAGATGGAAAGCTTGATTTCACATAACTCACATTGAGTTGCATTACTCTAGCATATAAGTGTTTGGATTAACAAGGAACACACTAAGAGAGATTAAGATAAAAATGAACCCACTTGTAGGAGTGTAATTCTGGAAATGAGAGAAGTGACCCAAGACACCAAAAAAATATATATAGGGAAAAAAAAATCATTAGACTATTGAGCGAAGAAAGTACTAGCCAAGATTAGAGGCACATCTTTAGCTGGCCTAGTTGACCTCATAGAAGAACTAAGGGATCGGGAGACAACCATCATGACAGGCGCCAGCACGAATGAGAACGATCTCAACCTTGACCTTGACCTTAACATGGTAGGGTACCTCGATGACATTTGGCGACTTGTTACATAGTACGACTGGTTGACAAGGATAGCGCATCATGGAAAACCAACAACTGATATCATAGTCGACCTTCAGGAGGAGAGAAGATAGGAAACAATAGCATTGCAGCTCATTGCAAGTTATAGCTAGGAGCAAAGGGCTTAGAGGTTGTGCTAGGAGAGAGAGCTCAATGAGGTTCATAGATTCTAGCCATCTCAGGTAGGAATAGAACATGAGGAAATGCTGAACGGAGAGAGTCTTATAAGCCAACCTCACAATGAGGGAGCTACCCAGGAAAAGATTGCTAGACAATGCTAGTGCTGAGCAAATTGAGGTGCCCTTATGAAAATACCTATATTTGCAAAGCAAATCGATAAATACCAAGCAGGCCATGATCCCTATAACTTTGTCGAGCAGTTTGAGCAGGTGTGTGAGGCTAACAATCTCATGAACTCCACTTAACGAACATAAGCATTCAGTCTTTGCTTGGGAGACAAGGTATGAACTTGGTTTACTAGTCTAAACAATGCTGATGAACACAATAATTTCACCCAATGGAAGGATCTCTTTATCAAGAGATTCTTGAAGGTAGGATACTTTGATAACCTTATTGTTAAGTTGATGAATGTCAACCAAAAAGACAAAGCGGACATACGAGACTACATCACACATCTGAGGAGTCTCTACAAGAGGATATATACAACTAGCCGATCCAATAAGAGATTAGTCTCTACCATATTTATTAATGGGATCCACAACAAAGAACTCTATAAGTTCCTAGTGAGCAACTCAAATGTGCAAGGGGATGTGCTTGCAAGAGTCTTTGAGGAGGCCATACGATTGGTTAACTTGCTTAGGAAGAGGAGCTCTTAAGCTACACAACAAGGGACCAGCTTGAAGGTAAGTGGCTATGGCTGTCCTATCAAAACAGGGACGAACAACTGGTAAATGAGCTCCCACGAGCTCCATAGGTTGAATCTGCTCAAACCCTTTGAGATCGAGGACCCTCACTAATGGGTCTAGCTTGCCCTAAGAGGTTTTGTACTCATTATGCTCGAGTTGAGAGATCTAAGCCTTCAAAGTGGTCGCTGTCAAAACTGCACTTAGATTTGGGAAAATGCAAATGCCGGGCATGGTGTGCATCAATCTCCTTGATTTTTGTGCGACAATTAATTAAGCATTTTAATATACAGTACAAAATATATAGTGCGGTGTGGTTGCATGGACGACATTTTTGCGTGGAGAATTTTGACAAAATGCACTCCAAAACAGATTGTGATATCATGGCAAAGTTCGAGCAAGAGAGTCGACGATGAGCAACGGATCCAAACACTGTTATAGATGAGATGGAGTATTTTGGGAACTTGCAAAGTAATGTCACAATGGATTACTGTAGCTTCTCCATGATCCTATTCGATGTATAGTGGTTCAAAATGGTACTTGAAGGAGCTTGAGCAATAGTTCAACAAGGTCCATCTGGATTTCTCGAAATAGAGTCTAAAAAAAAATGGATGGATTTGCGCGACACGTTTGTGTTGCAGGCCCATTATGAATAGGTGCATGAACTCATGTTTTTTTAAATTGTATTACGACATGGTACATGTCACAATAGTTAAATCTCTATTGTACGTGATTTTGAATAGGTAATTTTCTATCCAAACCCCCGACAACCTTGATGGTGGTACGTTATACCTTCAGCTCCCCGAAGTGTGAGAGTATATAATCAAAGCGATGCTTCGAGCATAGATGAGGACAGTATGCAAATAGAGGGGTCGATATTGCAAGGGGTGGAGGCCATCGAAAGCTTGGAGCATGTAGAGGAGCCAGCATCAGGTAACAATGATGGAAATATAGGAGTTCAAGAATTCTTCTAGAATGAGGTGGACTCATCCTTTTGTGGTGACATGTCTATCGACCTTTTAGTGTATGCAGAGTTATGTCAGGAGATTGACATGGGACCATAGGGTACTTCATACTTGGAGCATCCATCTACTCAATTGGTTGATGAATCTCTTACAAGGGTACATAAGATATGCATTTTAAGTAATATTATTTTTTAAAGATTTATATTACCGTGCTTTGTATGAATTATATTGATTGTGCTAACATCAAATTTTTTATGTGCAGGTGACCTTTGTGGATATTTAGATCATCACGATGAGTCAAGGAATGAGCGATAAGGAGCTACAGGAGATCTTCACATGTATGTCTCCAAATTAGATGGCTCGATTCAGAGATATCGCGGACCAGGAGCTGTCTCTGACACCATCAAGCCGTTCTATTATATCTACTTCTAAGCGCTCTGATGCTTTAGTTTCTAGCAAATGAGATCGATACTCCAGACTTGGGCCAGATGGAGGGAGTGGTTCAAGGGGATGCGGCGGAGACTTGGATGCCGTGAGCCCTCAATCGGCTCAGGATACAGGTGCTACTCCTTGCTCTCATGGCGGTTCGAGAGAGCGTGGGTCAAGTGGTTATTGTGAAGGTACCAATGTAGTGTCTCTGTCTCGCCGTTCTGTTGGAGTTGCATCACCCGTAGGATTTGTCACACCTATGGGGACGTCCACTCCAGTCACTCCAGTTTTTGCTCAGTTCTCCACCGGTGGCACCCCTATGGGTGCTACTCCGAGAGATACTACTCCTGTAGGTACACCACATGTACATGGGTCTCCTAGATAATCCTAGGAGCGTGATCACATGTGGGAGAGGACACATCTTAGGTATACCCCATAGGGGTATGGATACCTTGTA